>NC_041388.1:691161990-691274049 GCF_002162155.2 Triticum dicoccoides
AAACAAGGGAGATAAAAAAAATCCAAAACTGAGGTTCAAACCCTTCCCAAAAATCGGCCGTTGCCAGCTTTGCCACTCCGAGACTCTGTTTAACAAGATGGCCAACTAATGAAGCTTTCGGTCGAGCTAAACTATTAATCAAGTTGTCGTGACCTTTGCTAGCTCCGAAAGTGTAACCAAATATTATTAGCCGTTAAGAGCTGGGATCCCTACTTTCTATCTACCATGAAAATAATTAAGTTTGCTAGCTAAAATACGATGAACCGAGAATCTAATGAAACCACCATTTTCTGCTGCCTTGGTGTAAAGAAGGCATGCGACACCCTGAGCTCTTTGTTTATACGGCTAACCAATCTTGATTGCCGCCTTTCCGTCCCAGCGTCCCACCTAAATCGTGAATCCAATCTAGCCTACCATGATGCACTCCTTTTATAGTATATAATAGTTAGGGAATAAAGAGCAAGAACCTTATCTGGCTCTACATCATACCAAAAGCAAAGGGAAAATCAATGAATGAAATGCAACACGTCCACTCCCTGCGTATTAAAAAAGAATGCGTAAAATTTCATCGTGAAGACCTAGGAACAAAGTAAAGAGTGGAAATCTGTCTGTTTAATCCCTAATAACTTAGCATACGCCAAAACTAATGAACTCTCCATAACCGATGGCGCGCATGGACGCACGCAAACGCAAGCCCCGCGTTAGTGCTGCCCTGCGAACGGCGAGGTTCTGCCTTGGCGGCGTTCTTTCACGGTAAAAAGGAGGGAAAATACATATTTTCTTAGAAACAGAGGGGGCACTATGCTCTGTGGCCAGTTTTGGCAACCAAAGAAAACATAGGTAGTTTGTTCCCCTTCCATCAACCAAGAAAATTTCTACTCTACGTACTTAATTTGCATCAGCAACTAAATGGTGTAATATAAAACACCATGGCGGCTTAGATTAATAATCCCGTGTCATTCTCCGCAGTTGCACCCCACCTGAAACAAAAGTCCGACCAACCAACCGCATTTTGTTTGGTTTGGTTTGGCCCCTTCCAGGAAGCAAAAGGCACCACCAAGTTGCACTTTCCCTTTCGTGACCCCCACATGAAATATCAACTTGCGCTTTTCTGGGTCCATCGCAGGTCGGAACGGATGAAGCCGGGCGTAAATATCGTGGATCCGAGTCAGCACGCACAGGGCCGGCACACGTGGCGGCCGCCCGGCAGCCGACGTCAGCGCTCCGGCTCTGATTGTGCGGCTGTAATTAGCCGAGAGGTTTAGTGTCGTCTGGTTGCTGACTGTGCCGGGCGTCTGATCCAAACCTCAGGGGGCTACGTGTGACTCTGCTTCGCTGGGTTGATGGTGACCTGGTAGGATCCGGCTTGCCTGCTCCCTCTCCATGCTTCCATCCATGCTCCCACTTCATCCTACGGCTGTCTTTTTTCCTTTTTTCTTTTTAGTCTAATCATCTCCCCCCCCTGATTTTAAGGGGGTGGGGCCGGGCCTTACTTTGTTCCAATCAAATCAAGCCACGTATGCGGGAGCACGGATGGGCACACGGGCGGGGAGCAGGCAAGTCTCGTCCGACCTGGTAGTGGCACGGGCGGCTTCTGTCTGCTCCAGGTCGGGCACAGCAGACTGAAGCTGGAAAATACATGCTGGATTCCAACCGAATTTGCCTGGAAATAGTCGAGAGGTTTAGTGTTGTCTGGTTGCTAGGTGAGGTGTTCTTTGGCTGGGTGTCTACCTCGAGGGGTCTGACTCTGCTTTGATGAGTTGATTCTACACTTGGTTGTTCTTTTTTCTGAAACGGACACTTGGTTGTGACACCAGGAGCTTCTGTCTGCTTCAGGTCGAGAAGAGCAGAGGCTGAGGCTGGAACATGCTGGATTGAATTGGATTTGGCTGAACGAGTGGTTAACTTTGGCAATCTTAGCCGAACGTGACGGCTGACTGGATGAGATGTGAGTGAGTGCAATGGGATCCTCTTGGTTGCTAGGCGCGGCATCTTTGGCTGGGTGTCTAGTCCAAGTGCGTGTGCTTGTGCTTCAGTGAGCTGGTAGTGACAAGAGCAGCCTCTGTCTGCTAGCTCCAGGTCGGGCAGAGCAGACTGAAGCTGGACAAGACCGGACTGAACCGAATTTGCCTGAATGGGGAGCTAGATCTCTTCCAGCTTCCTGGAGCTGATGATCAGAACACCGAGCAGACGTGCAAGTCTGGTTTGCATTTCCTTCCTGGAATTGGAAGGTACTAACTAGAAATGCAGGTCACGGCTGGAGAAATGCTTGGAGTTCCTCAAGTAGAATCCTGAAGCTGGTGATGCGATCCATGTCCCCCACCCCTGAGGCTCCTATGTTCGTCTGTACTTTGGTGCTGATCCATAGTGTTTTGGATTCGAAACCCTTTCCAGCAAAATATCAATTTGCGCTTTTCTGCGGCTCTCAGGTGTGGATAAAGCCGCGCCAAAATATCCTTGATCCGACTCAGCACCCACAGGGTTTGTACACGTGGCGTCAGGCCATGATTGCCTGGCTGGAAATAATCGAGAGGTTTAGTGTTGTCTGGTTGGTGGGTGAGGTGTTCTTTGGCTGGGTGTCCAGCTCGAGGGGTCCCATTCCGATTCTGCTTTGGTGAGTTGATTCCGAACATCGCCCTCATCCCTAAGAAGGATGGTGCAGAGTGCATCTCCGATTTTCGGCCCATTAGTCTCATCCATGCCATTGCTAAGATTATCGCTAAGATGATGGCCACACGCCTTGCCCCGCACATGCAAAGCCTAGTTTCAAATGCCCAAAGCGCTTTTATAAAGAAGAGAAGTATCCATGATAATTTCATGTATGTCAGAAACTTGGCAAGGAAGCTTCACCGCCGCAAAACCCCAACTTTGCTCTTCAAGCTCGACATCAAGAAAGCTTTTGATTCGGTTCGATGGGATTTCCTCTTTGATCTCCTACGACACCTCGGCTTCCCAAGCAGATTTCGAGAGTGAGTTTCAGCCCTCCTTTCCACGGCCACATCGAGGGTCTTGATCAATGGAGTGATGGGTGACCCGCTGAAGCATGGCTGTGGGCTGCGACAGGGAGACCCCCTGTCTCCCCTTTTGTTCGTCTTGGTGATTGACCCTCTACACCACCTTCTAAACAAGGCCACTGCTCAGGGACACCTCCAGCCGCTTTGTGGAAGAGCCACGACCATCCGTGCATCGCTATATGCCGACGACGCGGCCATATTTGTCAAGCCTATCAAGGAAGACGTTCAATTTCTTGCATCCACCCTGGCCTCCTTTGGGAAGGTCACCGGCCTCGTCACTAACTGCACCAAAAGCCTTGTGACCCCTATTTGTTGCGGCGATGTTGATCTTGATGATATTCTTCAAGCTTTCCCGGCTGTTCGCACCTCGTTCCCGATGAGATACCTTGGGCCGCCGTTGTCCGTTAGGCGTCTCAAGCGGATTCATTTTCAACACCTCGAGGATAAGGTGGCTAGCAAGCTCCCCCCTTGGCAAAGCAGACATGTCGCCACTGCGGGTCAGGCCGTTCTTGTTAAGGCCGTCCTCACCGCTATTGCCATATATCATCTGACGCCTCTCGACATCCCGGTCGAGGTTCTGAAGAAAATTGATAGTCTACGGCGCGCCTATCTTTGGGCGGGCACAGATACAGTTTCCGGTGGAAAATGCAAAATAAACTGGGACCTTGTTTGCAAGCCGAAGAAGAATGGTGGCCTGGGCGTGTTAAATTTGGCCAAATTTGCTAAGGCTCTTCGGATTAGGTGGCTTTGGTTGGAGTGGAAGGATCCCACAAAACCATGGATCGGTATGGGCACGCCGTGCATAGATGATGACCGGGCGTTTTTTGCGTCTGCCACGCGCGTCACGGTGGGCAACGGACGAACGGCAAAATTTTGGAACTCCTCTTGGCTACAGGGCTTGAGACCTCGTGACATCGCGCCTCACATCTTTGACCTCTCTCGAAAGAAAAATTGTTCCGTCCAGCAAGCTCTACACAACAATCTGTGGATCTCTAACATCGACATTTCCAATGGCCTTTCCCTTGGTCACGTCCAAGAGTTTGCAAATCTTTGTGGAAAGCTGAATTCGGTCACCCTTGAAGAGGGGATGGAGGATTCAATTGTACGGAAGTTCACTAAAGATGGTATGTACTCCGCCTCTTCAGCATACAAGGCACAGTTTGAAGGGCTTACTACTTCATATCTGGTGCAATCGGTCTGGAAGGTGTGGGCTCCCCCGCGATGCAAATTTTTTGCTTGGCTTGTTCTACAAAATAGGATTTGGACGTCCGATCGCTTAATTAGGCGGGGTTGGCCCAATTGTGGTGTATGCCTCTATGCAAGCAATGCCAGGAATCTGCGGCTCATCTCCTCTTCCAATGCCGATTCACTCTTCGGGTGTGGAACGATATTATTCCGTGGCTTGGATTGCACCACGTCAACACGGCCACCTGAGCGACGAGGGTCTCGGTGAGAGATTGGTGGACCAACAACATACACACTCGGGTTGGATCTCCCAAGGCGCTGGCCTCTCTGATGATGCTCATCTCATGGGAGATTTGGACCGAACGCAATGCTAGAGTCTTCCGTAACACGGCCGTCCTTCGATGGTTCTCATTTCCAAGATTAAAGACGAGGTGTCTCTTTGGGCTTTGGCCGGTGCAAAGCAGTTGGGTATTGTAATGCCGCGAGAGTAGTCCTTTCTTTTATTATTGCCGCTTTGCGGCTTTGTCCGAAAACTTCTTCCTTATTCAATAAAATGGCAAATCTTTTGCCTTGTTTCAAAAAAAAAAAAAGCAGCTTCTGTCTGCTCCCAGGTCGAGAAGAGCAGACACTGAAGCTGGAACATACTGGATTGAATTGGATTTGCCTGAATGAGTGATCAACTTTGGCAATCTTAGCCGAACGTGACGACTGACTGGATGAGATGTGAGTGAGTGCAATGGGATCCTCTTGGTTGCTAGATGCGGTGTCTTTGGATTGGTGTCTTGTCCAAGTGTGTGCGCGTGATTGTATGCTTCGGCGAGCTGGTAGTGACACGAGCAGACTCTGTCTGCTCCAGGTCGGGCAGGGCAGACTGAACCGACTTTGCCTGAATGCGGAGCTAGATCGCTTCCTCGAGCTGATGATCACAAGACTGAGCGGATGTACGAGTCTGGTATGCATTTCCTTCCTGGAAGGCACTAGAAATGCAGATCGCGTCTGGAGAAATGCTTGGAGTTCCTCAAGTAGAATCTTGAACCCCGTGATGCGATCCATGTCATCCACTCCAGAAGAATGTATGCTCGCCTGTACTTTGGTGCTGATCAGTAGTGTTTCGGCTTCGAAACCCTTTTCCAGCGAGAGTTTTGGTTGGGATAGTTTAGTTTGTGCCTTCGTTTCACCTTCAGCCAGATCTTCAACAGTAAGAACTACTAGGAAGCAATAGGTTTTTTATAATTATTATGAGCGTGGCTACGTCTCAATCAAGTGACAAAAGATACAAAAGGAAGGAAGAAAATTTTACACGAATCTTCATGTAAGAACCCACAAATATAGCATTGACTAAGACTTTGGTTAAGTCTCAGTCGACTGAGATTTAGCAATCCCGATTAATTATTATATAAGATTTTCTTTAAAAAGAAAAGTACGAGGCAATTATAGTAGTACGATTTGTTGACTTTTATTAAATCTTATAGAAAGAGATCAACCCGAAGACAATATAGTTATTCTTTGTCCACAAATATTCAAAATTTCACACCTAATACTATATTAACTTTGTTTTGTTTCTTTGAAATGAAACCGGAGACAAGGCCCCTGTTGATCGAATTTTTTGCCTGAATAAGTGGTTAACTTTGGCAATCTTTCATGGCAATGTGAGATCTAATGGTATACTGTTCTAGCTCAGTGGAAAGGTGTTACATACATATGTCCTTCTCAAGGAATCTAAGAGATACGTACATGATACGCAGAACTGCCAATGTAGACGAGTTATAGCACAAGCACAAAATTAAGGTTGGGAAGCTGGACTGGACCGGATTGCACTGAATTTGCCTGGACTGTGTGGATTGTGTGGCTGACTTCGGCAATCTTCATGGAACGTGACGGCTGACTGGATGAGATGTTATTGCGTATTTGCCTGGGGATTTACTTGCCGGCCACGGCCAGGTGAAGCAGAGGTGCCGGCGAGTCGGCAATAACTTGTGTACTCACTCTCACCAATGTCTGAGCCAATGGGATCCAGCAGCTTGAGTAACGTTCTAGCTGAGCTGAAAGGTGCTAAAACAACACAAGTATCCGTCTCTTTCTCAAGGCCCCGAGAGAGAAATCAGCCACTGAAATTCCAACGCACACGAGTTCAGACTTCAGAACCAAATTAACAGCGACAATTTTGTTCGTTTTGGAAAATCAGGGAGGCTCCAGTGACAGACAAGAGACAATGGCACCTTACTACAGAGTTCGGTTGTGGTTAAAAAGCAAAACTAAAATGCTCAACGTCCAACTAAAACAGTTTCAAGTTTCTCTTAAAAAAAAAACAGTTCAAGGACAACAGGGGATGCAGTAATGGACTGAAGAGCACAACACACAAGCTCATCAGACGTCTTTCCTTCAGGTGCATTGTGTGTGGTGCTGCAGTCTTCTCTGTCTCTCTTGGAGTGGCGGTGAAAGTTTTCAGCCGATTGCACTGAAATAAAATGTAGCCCCGGCAGCAGGATACATGCATCACACACAAGACACAGCACAGCTCGTCCCAAATGATGAAATGATACATCGTGAACAACACCAGATATATTATTACTAGTCGCTACCACAGTAACAAATGGATTTAACAGCATGAAGAACAACAGGCAAGCTACCAGTACCACAGTAACACATGGATTTAAACCCCCCAAAAAAGAGAGCCTACTCTAGTGACACACCTTCGCGCCCAGTCTTCCTCCTCTTCTTGCGCCGCTCCTCTCCGCTTGGTGCCGCATCCACCTCCGCCTCGCCATCGGGGCCCACGCGGGCGCAGCGGAAGGCGTGGAGCTCGGCGGCGGCCTCGGCCGCGCAGAGGACCAGCACGCCCGCCCCGGCGGGCAGCCTTGACGCCTCTCTGGCCGCGAAGCGGCTGAACACGCGGGCGGCCTTGTGTAAGCCCACCGGCTTCGACGAGACCACCTCGCCGCTCACCGCCCTCATCTCCGCCGCCGCCGCCGCCGCCGCTCGAGTGCTGGACCTCCTCGCTCGTCGGAATCTTCTTTGGACCTAAAAAGTGAACACAGCACGCCACCAGCCCACCATAACATACGTATAAAGAGGGTATTTCGGCCTGTTAGCCCATACGAATCATTGGGCCAAAGCACATGACCCAGAAAGGGGCGTTCATTCCAGCCCAAGTTGAGAACAAAACCCATGCCCGGCCCAACGTAACTTTACATATCTGCCCGCACCACCCGTGCTATTTCCAACCCAGGCCCTCCGTCTTTTCCCCTCCTCTGCATCTCTCCTCTCCGGAAGCTTCCGCCTCCCCCCTCTCTCTCTAGGGTTTTGCGGCGAACCCCACCGCCGATCCCCGGCAGCATGGACGTGGACTGCGAGGTCTCGGCGGCCGCGGCCGCGGCGGTGACGAACGGGCTGGGCGGCGAGGGTCAGCCCTCCGCGGCGCCGGTCTCCGCCGACCAGCTCGACGTGGAGGCGTACGCGGCGCAGTACTCGGGCCGGACCCGCGTGGCGCGGCTCCTCTTCATCGCGGAGCGGTGCGGGGTGGAGGCGATCCAGCTCGAGGCGCTGCGGATGGCGCACGACGAGGCCAGGGCGCGCGAGGACACCGTGCTCTACCTCGACGCCGTCCTCAAGATCAACGGCCGCCTCGGCCCGCGCTACCGCCACGACCAGGCCTGGGTCGACTCCGTCAACCGCCGCGCCGAGCAGCGCAAGGAGAAGCTCGAGACCGAACTCAACGGCTACAGGGTGAGAAAACCCTACCCCTCCACTGACCCCCTGTTCTGACCGCTTCTCTGAATTTACTGCGTCGTTCCCATTAGTTTCTGCCTAGGATGTGGTGGTTGCGTTGATCTGTCGACGAAGTGCGCCTCCCGTGTTGGTATTCCTGGCTGATCTGTTGACGAATTGCGCCTCCCGTGTTGGTATTCCTGGCTGATCTGTCTGGTTTATGATTATCATTGACGGATTAATTTGATGTACTGCCTACTCTGTGGAGTGTGGATGACTGATTTGCGTGGTGCGAGCAGTAGTATCTAATTTATACTATTAGCCTATGGTGTGTTTCCTTACTATGTGCAAGCATAGTGTTCCTTGCATGAGCATGATTTTGTATGCTGTGATAATAAGATAGTAAATTGTGGTTACCTTGCACGTTGCTTACGCTGATGTTGATGATTGTTTGATCATGGTGCGGTGCTGAACTATAGGTGTTATCTAGTTATTTTATTTGGGATGACAGTCATGCACGATTTCTCTGAATGCAATCCTTTTGCCACTACGTGATGTTTTAGGAAAAGTTCATTGTGCACAATTAAACTCTTTACATGGAAACAATCACTGGAAGTAAATAGAGCCATTAGCTGATTTAGCCATTGTTCCTAATATTAGCAGAATCAAGGTAAAACCAAGATATTTCATGCCAATATTGGGCCAAGTGAACTGTTTCCCAGTATGTTCAGCAATTATTCTTTTCTGCCATTGTGATCAGTCTGCTCATTATTACGTATGAACCCAGACTTCGATTGGTGCTAGACTTGGCTCACACATGTACAAGCCATCATCTGATTTATTTGCAGTTTATAGAAGAGACACACTCCTTTCTAATTACCAATTCTCACTGCTCCCTCCGTTCCTAAATATAAGTCTTTTTAGAGATTCCAATATGGACCACATACGGAGCAAAATGAGTGAATCTACACTCTAAACTACGTCTATATACATCCGTATGTAGTCCATATTGAAATTTCTAAAAAGACTTGTATTTAGGAACGGAGGGAGTGCATGCTACCTTGTCTGTATTCTGCCTTCTCGCGCCTCTGTGTTTTTGTGGCATGCCTTCCTGCACTTTGTTGCCTCTGTATATGCTGCTAGGGTCCATAATAGAAATGTGGTTCTGTGATTCAAATGTGAAATTTACCTAATATACTTTTATTCATTACTAGGAACGCTCAAATTGTTTAGAACATAGGATTGTGAGCACACTTGAAATTTCCTTTGCCTTCTCCAATATAAGATGTTGTTTCTGCTGCCAGAGCTTCCTTTGAGCCTGAGTTTCAGTCCCAGTTTACAGTTGCCGAATTTTGTTGTGTTGGACATATTTTATATTTTGTTACGGAAAAATAGCTAGGGAAGTAGGGATAAGCTAGTTAAACAAGCAGTAAAATTGGCAAAAGGTAGTTAGATAAGCGGAATCATCATTACGCCACCACAACATCCTGCTTCATCCTGCAAAACTCATAAATTAGCTCATAATTTGCTCAAATCTTGCCTAAAATTAACACTACGTTTCTACTATGGTATTGTCTGCTAGCCTGCCCCGCTTGCATCCCTATCAATTGTCTGCTGGTTTAAGGATGGGGTGTGGGCAGTGTTTATCATCCAGCACAATGTGCGCTCTAGGTATGTGATAGATGCTGTCTAGGGTCCACAATTACTGCATCTGTTATAGTGAGTCATAACTAACTAACCTAAAAGAGTTATGATTATTTTTTCTGTTAATCATGCAATCTATATGCATGGGCCTGTAAAAACAGTTTAGGAAGAGATGGTAGTGTTGAATATAGGCATAATGTACGTTGAAAATCTATAACATGTGTGAAAGTATTTGTTAGATCTGTTGTTGTATTCTTTGTTCTCTTGCATTTGAATTCTAAGTGTAATATATTTGTTGGACGCCGATATCCACCACACGTGTGGCATAATAGGCATTCGCCCACACACCGTGTGTGGCATGAGCAGGGGACAGCCCACGCGGGCTGTGTGTGGGCGAACAGTATAATTGCCCACACGTGTGGGCGCAGCTACTTCGTGCCGCACGCCCAACAAGTACTACTCATCCCCACCCCGCGCGTGTGGCACGAAGCAAATATGCCCACACGTCCTGACGCAGCTACATTAGGTACCCGCGGGATGACGATTTAGTTGCCATCCGGGATGGCAGATGTAGTTATCCGGGATGGCAAATATGGTTGTAAAAGCATCACAACTCTCTCTGTTTTGCCTAACTATAGTTGTCATGTCTAATTTATGGTAGTTGCCGCGTATAATCAAATCATAGTTGTCGTGTGTGATTTACTACTTGCCACATATGGTCAAACAATAGTTGCCATGTGTGTTTACCTGGTTGCCACGTGTGGTTAATCACAGTTGCCATGTTTGTTTATCTGATTGCCACGTACACGCAACTGCAGTTGCCGTCTAGCAAACGAATCATAGTTGCCATGTGTGTTTGCCTAGTTGCCATGTACGTGCAACTGCAGTTGCCATCCAACAACGTACGACTGTCGTGTGGGCGAAAAGCAATTCGCCCACACGTGCGTGGACTAGGTGGTGGCTGTGTGGGCAGAAACTAGTTCGCCCACACAGCGCAGCTGGCAACCGTGTGATGTGGGGCGTGTGGGCGACCTCTCCAACGCCCACACACTGGCCTTGTCGATTCGTGGAAACTTAACTGGATGGTGATCCAGGCGTGTGGGCGAGTTGCAATGTTGCCACACGTGTGGGCATTAGTGTTTTCGTATTTATTTGTGGCCTTGGCGAGTTTAATGGTGATGTGACATATGTATCAAACAAGTGACTCTGCATTTATGTTGCTTCTTTAAATGCAGACTAACCTGATCAAAGAGAGCATCAGAATGGGTTATAACGACATTGGTGACTTCTTCTATGCTCATGGCCACCTTTCAGAAGCCTTCAAAAGCTATATCCGGACACGGGACTATTGCACCACTTCCAAGCATATAGTTCAGATGTGTATGCATGTGATTCTGGTCAGCATTGAGTTGGGACAGTTTGCGCATGTTACCAACTATGTCAGCAAAGCAGAGCAAACCCCAGACACCTTGGATGCTGTCATTGTTGCAAAGTTGCGAGCAGCTGCAGGATTAGCCAACTTGGAGACAAAGAAATACAAACTTGCTGCCCGTAAGGTTTGTCCTCCAGAAACCCTGTTCTGTTTCTTTTTTTTCCTTGAGCTGAGCTTTCCTTGCACCTGTAAGCTTTTAAGCTGATGTTCTAGAGATGATTATTGCTTCCTGTAAATCAGTCTTCTGTATGCAAGAATTTTAATTCAACTTAAATTGAAACTTCATGTTTGGTAGTCCTATCTTGCTAGTTCTGTTCATGCGGTACCTCTTTCAAGGGCCAGTAGTATATTCTTGATAAACCCCCACTTGTTTCAAGATATCAGTGAAAAGCCTTGAACAGATCCAAGTGATTTGTTTGTTCGTTTACTATTCTGTGAAATTACTAATAGTGTATCATTGTAACTAAATTTACAACTATCAATTGTCATGTGTGGATTAGACAGCACTCACAAACTTTTCCTGACAGATATCAATATGGTACTGCACTTTAAACTGAATTTTGTTTACTCTCTTTGTTATAAATGATCAGTGTAACTTCGTTTAAAGTGCCTCCCATTGTTTCCTCCAGCTAGTAGTTTACGCACATTGGGATCCACATCCAGCTAGTAGTTCAGGCACATTTGGATCCACCTCCAATTTATAGATAGTGGCTTGTCCAAAAATTGAAGTAAATTAGGCAATGTCTTGTGTTTTTGCCTGGTATAAAGTATTCTTGCTGAAATTCCCCCTTTCCATGAAGTTTCTCGAGACAGGACCTGAATTAGGAAGCAACTATTCTGAAGTCATAGCTCCGCAAGATGTGGCTGTCTGTGGTGCCCTTTGTGCTCTTGCTTCTTTCGATCGTTCAGAACTGAAGGTTTACCTCTTGTTCTTCTTCTTTTTTGTGTGCCTTTTGTATGGTTGGTTGGTTATGGTTACACTGAAACATGATTGTTTGTTTATCTTGCCAGAGCAAAGTTATTGACAACATAAACTTCCGTAACTTTCTTGAGCTAGTGCCTGAAGTAAGGGAGCTGGTCAATGATTTCTATGCAAGGTATGCTCCTACTGGAACAGCCTTTAGTATTTTATTGTTCTTGCCCACCTTTTCAGTGTGTTGGTTGTTTTTACACCTGCTGCTCTGATAGGATATGTGGAAGATTTTGCAACTGTTGTTTTTACTATATCATCAGAGCTCAAAATAGAATATATGCATTGCTCTTTTTTCAGTAATGGAAACCCTTTTACAAGCAGTAGAACTTGCAGTGATAAATCATAACAATTTCACAAGTATTGGCGCTCGCATAATTAAAATGATGTATACAACCCTTTATTTTTGGTCTCTCTGACAGTGTCAACTCAAATACAGTCACTGCTATAATGAGAAATGAATCAGTTGGTTTTCTAACTCTCGTCCTTTTATATGCCACATCATTACTTATTGGGCCATATAGACAGCCGTTTGTTGGCAATGAGGCTAAAGTCATTACCCTTTTAGTTATTGGGCCATATCGACAGTTTCCTTCAATTTTAGACCTTATTTTCTAGAATATGGTGTCGATTAATGTGCCTTTTGGGTTTACAATTTAAAATACCATGAAAGCTTGATTGCCTGTACACCATTTTTTGGTTACAAAGTCGGGCTCCAAGTCCTTTTGAGGATAAACATTTGTTTGTGTCACTGCTAGATTAGGTTGTAGTTTTTTTCCAACCGATTTGTGTTAAATAAATATGCTAACAATTAAAATGTCCAAACTAGTCGCTATGGATCATGCTTGGAGCATCTTGAGAAGCTAAAGCCGAATCTCCTTCTGGATATCCATCTCCGTGAGCATCTTGGGACTCTGTACAATGATATCCGCCACAAAGCTATCATACAGTACACGCTTCCGTTCATATCTGTAGATCTCAACACAATGGCTAGTGCCTTCAAGAGCTCAGTATCGATGCTGGAGAAAGAGCTGGCTGCACTGATCACCGAGAACAAAATACAGGTACCCTTGAGAAGGTTTCTCATCTTGCTGCATATACCTGTGATAATTCTCGTATTATTATTCTGACCTGCTTCTTGGTTACCTTTTATGCCGCAGGCTCGGATAGACTCCCACAACAAGATCCTGTATGCAAGGCATGCTGACCAAAGAAACGCAACCTTCCAGCGGGCCCTCCAGACTGGCAATGAGTTTGAGAGAGATATCAAGGCCATGCTCCTGAGAGCCAACCTCATCAAGCACGATTTCAACCAGAAGAACTGGCCTGGACAAAGGAAGATGAACCTGTGAGCTCTGAGTTAATGCTAAAAGGTCTCCTCCGCTTGGAAATAGTTGTTTTGGGACAAAGGGTGCAATGGCACATTGAGAGGTTTCTGTCGGTGAACCGCCTTGATGGCTGAACAATCAACTTTGTTTTTCTTCTTTCTGTTGGCTCTTAGGCTGTGAATGTTGCTGGCACAAACGGTTTATGAATAGGTTATGCATCTGGAGATATGATATACTACCTGTTTGATGCCATTCCATGTGATTTAGAAAGTTCTTTTAACCGGCATAGTCTGTGCGCCCGCGGATTACACGGTCGGTGAAATGTCTCTCTTTCTTTTTTGGTGCGGCGGTCGGTGAAATGTCAACCGCGTAGCATGCGGTGGTTTGCATGTTGATTGCATTTCTATATGCAAAATTGGCTGCTCGGTGTGACTTCTTGTTGGAACTTGATTATTAATAATCGCCAAATGGAATCTTGCGCATGTGCCAATCAGGCCAGACCACACCTCAACTCTACAGCGCGGCGCAACTGTCAGCGTTGTGGGGATCACACAGGAGCTGTCTATTGCGTCGTTGCTTGGCCGCTGACTCAAAAAGGAGAAACACGAGCTGGAAGGAAGCAACGTCGCACATGGCAGGGCAGATGAGAGAGACGATTCTCAAAGCAATCTTCATTCATTATACATTACAAAAGAATAAATCAAATGGACAAGAGATAAAGACCCCAACGAGCCTTGTCTGTGTGTGTGTCTAACCAATCAGGCAGTAGCCCCTTTTTCTTCCCTCCCTTGATCTATATCTACAAATATGAACCGGACAATATGTTGTGGGGGCACCCGCTGGAAGAATTCATGATGACTGTGAAAGCGCTCTCTGCTGGAATTCTCATGTGTGTGTTGGTGTTGGTGCTCAGTTGGCGCATGACCAGCTCGCGGTGGGGACGCAGCTGAGGTAGTGGCACCAGCCGCAGCTGCTGTTGGCGTTGGCGCCGCGGAACACCATGGCCAGCCCGATCGCGAATCTGCAGCGAAAAAGGTTTCCAACAGTCAGTCAGAGCGAGCACGGAAAGAATGGCCTCCTTTCTTCTTCGCCCGGCCATCTCGCCACCTTATTTTAATTCACCGACAGAAACGCGTCTAGTTGTTGAGACTTCAGACATAAAAATATGTTATACTACGACATGGTAATATGTGTGTGTGTGTGTGTGTGTGTGCAGGTTGGGCGTGGCTGTCAAGGTGTCGCACGTTAGGCTGGAGGAGGGAAAGGCGACCAAGAAAACTTTGTTTTACATGGTGGAGGAAGAAGAATAACTACTATGACTATGATGATGATGATGATGATATGGTTAATTTAACAATTGTATATATATTAGATAATAAAAAGAGCCATGGTGCTCTGTGTTTGCCTGTCGGTTCACATGAGTGCCTTAATGGGAGGAGGAAGGAACCTGGGTGCGCAGGCTCGTTGGCGCATCAAATCTAATCTACTAACGGGATGCACGCATGTGCAGTGCCCATGTACCTAACCCACATTTCGCTTCTCCACTTTTAACTTTTTCTTTCCCCACTAACTACTCCAGTTTAGGTGTCCATAAGTGTTAACTACAGTCTCTTCTGCAGGTGGCAACAAATGTCCACGTACTAGTACAAGGATATTCATATGTTTCCAGCGGCTAAACGTGTTGTACGTAGGCGAAGTAATGCTGCTGCTTAATGACACTTTAAATGCACAATAACTGTAATATCTAGTATGATGCTTACCCTGCGACGGCGAGGGCGAGGGCGACGGCCATGAGCGCCCACTGGTAGGGGAGGTACTTCCTGGCGGTGCAGGGGCTGCCGGCGGGGAGGCGGTAGCGCTCCATCCACCCGAAGTGGGGGCGCATGAGCAGCACGAACCCGAGGAGGAACCCGGTGAGGAACCCCCCGATGTGCGCGAAGTTGTTGACGTGCGGCAGGATGCCCAGCACCAGGTTGACGGCGATGACGAAGAGCAGCGTGGTCACCGCCGCCACCTTGTTGCTGTAGATGGTCCAGTTGGACAGCAGCTCCGCCAGCATCGCCCCCAGCAGCCCGAAGAGCGCCCCGGAGGCCCCCACCGAGATGGCGCTCCGGATGAAGAGCGACGACAGCACGCTCCCGCCCACGCCGGAGATGAGGTATATGCCGCCGATCCTCACTGCAACCAACCAAAAGAAGACCTTGGTGTCAATGGTGTTCTTAGGTGAGTGTTTGAAATATGTGGCCTGCAAATTGTAATCGTGTATGCATACCGTATCCGAACTGCTGCTCAAGGCGGAGGCCGATGAAGAGGAGGCTGAGCATGTTGGCGACGAGGTGGAGGACGCCGGCGTGCATCCACATGCAGGAGAAGAGGCGCCACCCCTGGTGCCCGTGCACCACCTTGTCCCACACCAGCGCGCCCATCTTCACCAGCCTGCAATGCATGCACATCCAGCACAGGAGTGTAACGGTCAGGATCCATCGGCCGGGCCCCAGCTCATCATCAGGATGGATGCATGTACCCCATGCTGCCGTATATGGACAGGGGCTGTACTGGCATACCGCCGCAATACAGGCAGGCCCAGCTCATCTGCACTTGGCGTGTGGTTGGTGTCCTACCACTACCCGTGTTTCTTTTTTGGGTCATCTCTGGCGCCTCTGCCCTACGAATTATTTGGGTGCCGGATCTCATCTTGGCAAGTTCTTGGGTTGTTGATTAATTCATTCAGATTTCAGACTAATAATGTTGCGAAGAAACAGAATTGATGAATAGCACTTATTTTGTACTACTTGTTTCTCGCAACAGAAATCGTGTGTGCACAGTCGATCTGCAGTCAGCTATACTACATGATTCTTGCCTCCTATTGCAACTACCTAGCTTTGCAGGTAAGCAAAGGCAGCAACTAGTAGCAGTAACATTTCCATGAACAGAAGCTGATTAACAGACAAAGAGAATTAAAGAAAAGATTGAGAAGAGGGAGGTGCTTACGTTGCGGAGGATGGGCCGAGCAGCGGGTTCTGGCGGAGGGGCTGGAAGGAGAAGCGGTGGAGGAAGCGGGCGACGCACTGGCCGTCGCGCCCCGGCTTGGCGTTGTGGGCGGGGCAGTTGTTGTAGTACATGGCGATGGTGAAGACGGTGATGTTGGCGACCAGGATGGAGGGCACCAGCCAGGGCGTCCACTCCCGCTCCCCCTCGTGCTGCGGGTACAGCGGCGACGGCACCTTGCCCGGCTCCTGCTTCGCCTTCCTCGGCGACGACCCGCCCTTCTCCACGTCCGCCCGCGACGTCGCCATTGGTTGGTGCTAGGACGGAGCTGCCTGCTCTTGGCGTGGGTTGCTGCTGAGTCTCTCTTCTCGTGTGGAGGCGGAGGCGGAGGCTGGGATTTAGAGGTGGTGGCGGTGGAGTGTGAGGAGGACGGGGAGAGGAGTGGGAATAAATACAGGGGAGGAGGAGGAGCGGGGCGACGGGGGGAGTGGAGGTCGCACGGAAGGCACCGCGCGGTTGGCTGTTGGCTGGCTGGAAGGGTCCGGGCCCATGTGCATGTGGCATCGGTGTATACATCTATCTCTCGTGTCGTGTGTAATGTGCGGGCGGACGGACGGACGGCTGCAGGCGACGCGGTTCCACTGCCATTGGTCCTCGCCCCCTTTGACTCCCTGGGCCGAAACGGTACGTGCTGCTACCTACAGTCGGTGCTACGCGTCTACAGTAGTATTTTTCTCTTTGAAGCGGTACAGACAGTCGGTGCTCGTGCTAATCGTGTTCAATGGGCATTGCTGACTTGTTCGAACTGCAGTGTTCTGCATTTCCCCAAGCACCAGGCCCTCAAACGCCGACGCGTGCGCAGACAGTGATCGGACACGTCTCATTTGTTAGTTTTCACACATGCGTTCCTCAAAACCATACAACCCACGTCAACGCTATGTAAAACACGTTCGTATCCCAGTTCATCTGATTAACATTGCATTGCCGGACAAAAGGAGCATAGTTTATCAGATCAACATTGCATCGCTGGACAAAAGGAGCATAGTAGGTCGGAGTAGTTCAACGCCAAATTCATACTACAAACAATTTAACACATAGTTAAAATATAAACGGAATAGGGAAGGACTAAGAGCATTTCCAACAGCCGCGCAATGCGCGGCACGCTAAAAATCAAAATACAGCGCCGGGTGAGCCAGCTTTTGCGTGCGGTGGTGCGCTGGCTCCAACGGCCGCCTCAAAATAAAGCGTGTTCGAGCCGCTCCAGCAGGTGCGCTATATTTAATCTTTTTTTCCTTGACGCCTACTATGTGAACTACGATTCCATACATATTTGGTTCCAATAGTACAAATATGGAGATAGTTCGTCACATAGCTTGCTTCTACGATACAAAATAGTGCGTAGATAGTTCATAGTCTTCTCCTACGATAGATAGATAAATAAAATGAAAAACTACTACTACTCGTCATTCTCCGACTCGGACTCTGCCTCGGTGATGTCCTCCTCTGACGTCTGAGCGTAGGCGTCAAGGAACCGCTCGTCGCTGGAGTCCCAGGACGACGCATCTCTTAGCTTGATATTCAATTTAGCGACCGCCTTCCGCGTTCGCTTGTCCTCGCGATAGGTGGCTCGCTCCTCCCTCCCCTCCTCCCTCTCCGCCCTCCTCTTGGCGAAGAACTGCTCCTCGTTGATGATGTTTTGCGGGAAGCGTTGGCGCCACAGCGCCATGGCTTCCTCGTCCATCTCGGCCAGGCTGAGATGGCGCTCCCGCCTCCGGTACTCGCAACGATCCTCGTCGGTGATAAGCCGCGGGGGAGGCGCCAACTCATGTGCCCGCTCCCGCGTCGCCACGTCGGTGAAGTTCATGTCCCAACGGGACCGCCGGAGGTGCCACGCCGTAGTGTCATACGCGCGGGCGCCATCCTGGGCGGTGCCGAAGGTTCCGAGGCCGAGGCGCACGCCGCCGCCTGACCGAATCTCGGCGGAGTAGGTGCCGGACGGACGCACGCGGACGCCGCGGTAGCCCAAAGCTCCCCGGCGGCATGGTGGCGCAGTGGTGTCGTGTCGGCGGCGGGAAGAGAAAGCGGTAGAGGGAGCGATGAGAGAGCGGCAGAGGGCACTGCAATTTTATAGACGCGCCGGACGCGATGCGCCAAATCTAGCGCGCGAGCTGTCGCCTTTTCTCGCGCGCGCAATCGTTTCCCGCACACGCCAGTTTCCCGCCTCCGCTGGAGCGCATGAAAACATCCCGCGCGCACTAAAATGCCAGCTTACCGCGCGCGCATGTCTTTTGGCGCGGCTGTTGGAGATGCTCTGAGGAAATCACCATTTCCTCGCTGGACCCTTCCCCTTCCAGCCGTCGGCGCGGCTGTGCCCGTCCTTTGTGTAGGCATCGGCATGCGGAGGTGCGTCATCATCAGAGCTGGAGGTGGAGCTGTCCATCAGGTCGGAGTCGGAGCTGCACCTCATGCCTGACAGCCTGCAGAGCAGGCGGTATCGCTCCTTCGCATGGCGGGCCGCCTTCGCCATCGCCGCAACCTCCTTGTTTGCCCCGCGCTCCGACAACTCGATGGCGAGTCAGAGCGCCTTGGAAATCTTGTGGTGGAGGCGTCGCGCATCCTTCTCTACCGTCATGAGAGAGCGACGGAGGACCGACGCGAGGAGCGCGGCATCGGGATCAACCGACAAACTCGTGTGCGGACATCGCCTCCCCCTCTTCCTTGCCCAATGCCGCTCGCGTCGGGCTGTATGTGCCTCTGACTCGGGCTCCTCGTGCACGCCGGCCCCTACGCGGGCACGAGGACCCAGCGGTGGCCAGGTGTGGGAGTCCTGGACTAAGGGGTCCTCGTGCGTTCGGCCTGTTAGCCATGGGCCGGACTGATGGGTTGTGAAGATACGAAGACCGGAGACTGCACCCGTGTCCGTATGAGGCCCTCCTTGACGTGGAATACAAGCTTGGTGACTAAATATGTAGATCCCTTTCTTTGTAACCGACCTTGTGTAACCCTAGATCCTCCCGGTGTCTATATAAACCGGAGGACTTAGTCCGGAGGGGAGAGACATCATCATAACTGTTGGGGATATTACTGCTGGGCGTAAACCGGCCTATCTGGGCCGGGTCAACTTCATCAGTAGTTCCAGAAGTGATAAAGCCCAAGAAGGCAGATGAGGGCCTAAGGCCCGTAGCCGGTTCAAGACTTGTAGCTGTAAACCGGAATTTATATAAACTTGTATTGTAAGTTAGGAATAAGGAGAGACCAACCCGGATACGAATATCGACCGGTGTTGGGACTCTGTGAACCGACGGGTGTCACCCGTGTATATAAGGGGACGACCCGGTGGCGGTTCAAGGACAACAGACAACAAGTCGAGACATAGGCGAAGCTTGTTTGCTCCCTAGTCATCGAAACCCCATCAATTCCATCACAACTAAACGTAGGCTTTTACCTTCATTGAAGGGGCCGAACTAGTATAAACTCTCTTGCGTCCCTGTGTCCGCTTTAACCCCTTCAAGCTAACCAGTCGCGATGGCTACACGACTAAGTCCTTTCTCTAGGACATCTGCCGTGACAAAACCACGACAGTTGGCGCCCACCGTGGGGCAATCGCACGATGGTTTCCGGTTCTTGGAGGGCCGCTTTGAAGGACTCGAGGGCTACGCTGTAGGCCGGATGACTAAGAGTCGTCGCGGCAAGCTCTACATCGACGACGCAGGCTGGGGCCCCGAGGCCGGCTCAATTGAGTATGGGTACCGGGTCCCCTTTGGTAGCATTCACGTTTTCATTGGCAAGATCGGTGAACCGGGCCCTGAGCCGGACATCTGCACCGACCTCGTCGAGACGGCTCAGCGTGCGTGATCCTCCCGGGTTAAACTGGCCATGAAGCGTGCCTTCGTGGGAGTCATCCATGGAGGAAGTTATGAGGACGGATCGGAATTTCGCGGCGCGACCGTCGTTTGTTCCGGTGACGAATCTTCGACCGGAGAAACCGAATCTCTTTATCAGCTACAAGATGGCCGGATTGGGAGCTGTTCCGATGGCGACAGTATTCCGGACCCCTCTGATCTGCCCAACCGGGTTGGAATATTCATGGCCGGAACACAAGCAGCGCTTCATTCTTCGACAGCTGCGGCAACGATCTCTGGGTCAGCAGCGGCGATGGCTGCCGGGGCAGGAGGCCCTGTGCGCCCGCCGGCTCAGGTTCTATCAGAACTATTTGATGCGTTGGCTGTGCTTATGGGGGAAGTTAATCCGCCGGATCAGGACGTTCACAACGCGGAGATTGCAAAGGTAAAGGAACAGATCACCCAGGCCAAGACGGATCTGGCGGCTGAGGACACCAGGATGGCCGCAGAGCGGGCCGCTTTAGACGCACAGGCCTACAGGCTTATGTTGGACCAGGGCACGTCGCATGAAGTCATAAGGAGGAAGCACCGATCCCGCTTACCTCCGGTTTTCGAGGCTAGAGACCTTTTCAACACTCCAGGACCAAGAGCCGGCAATCCGCTGGAGGGAAACCGAGCAGAAGCCCCTGGGACCGGTGCACCGGTTCAGCCTCGTCAGATGGACCCGCCTCGTCAAAACACCGTTATACCTCAGGCTGCTTTAACACCTCCGGGTCACTACTCCAACCCAATGGACAATCTTGTTGCCGCTGCTGCACGGCTGGAGGCCATTCCAATTGAAGGTGACTCGCCGCAGGTAGTAGAGACGCGACGGGTTAAGGAACTTCTGAGGACAGCTTTGGCCCAACAGGAAGCGTACTCGTACAGCCGCGACCGGATCCACTCGACCCCCCGTCCAAGCCGGAGCTATAGCAGACATATGGATGAACCAGCAGTGTCAAGTAATGAACGACGTGGGGCACCCCGTGACAACAACCCGGCGGGTGGTGCTGATAACGCTCAAGGAGTGGTGGACCAGGCCCGCGTGCGCAGGGAGGTCGAGTTAGCCACACAGCATCAGGCTCGGCAGCTCACGCCGGTTCGTCCAACCACCTTGACTGAACCTGGTGTTACTTCTAGTTATTTGGGGGTGTCTTGCCTTATCCCCGCTTTACGCAACGTGCGCCTGCCCAAGGATTTCAAAGGCCCGCACAAGGTACCAAATTACACGGCGGATCAACCTCTAGAGACATGGGTGGAGAGCTATGAGATGGCCATGGAGATGCTTGATGTGGATGACGCGGCGTGTGCGAAATACTTCACCATGATGCTTGAAGGAACGGCCCGTACTTGGTTAAAAAGCTTGCCGGCTAATTCTATCAGTTCATGGGCCCAATTACGAGCCCGGTTTATCAGCAATTTCAAGGATACCTGTAAACAGCCTATGTCGATAGTGGACTTAGCTGCATGCGTCCAGGAGGAAGGAGAATCAACGACTCATTGGGTGCGCCGGGTTTCACAAGTGTTGCACTCCTCAGACCGCATCAACGCTGACACCGCAGTATTAACCCTAGAAGGCAACTGCCGGTTTGGGCCCCTGAAGCTGAAGTTGGGACGGATGAAGCGTCATTGCACCGACATGGGGACCCTCATGGCCGCTTTGGTGAAATATGCTGATTCTGATAGTACCAAGGATCCCGAGTCTGATGATGACAAGACAGGGAAAGGGAAGAAGAACAGCAGCTCCAAAGGTCAGCAACATCACTGGGCAGGCAATGGTGGTGGAGGCAAGCGTAAAGCGGATGGTAACATGGACTTTGTGGCTAATACCAACGCACAGGACAATGGCCAACGACGCAAGGGTAGACCGAAAAATCGTAATGGAGCACCCAACCCTAACCAAAACCGCCTAAACTATCTGCTAAGCCAGCCCTGTCCAAGACATGGGACGAAGGAGGCGCCAGCAAACCACCTTTGGAAGAATTGCTTTATTATGCAGGAGTTCAAGAATTCTAATAATTTCCGGTATGATCACGAATCTGGCGGTGGCTCAGGATCCGGGCCGGGTTACGGTGGAGGAAGTTTCGGTTCAGGATTCAATGGTAATCCGGGCGGACATAATGGTCAAAATGGCCAGAACAACCAGGGTGGTTACAACCAACAGCAGCAACAGTCAGGTTACTAGAGCAACCCAAAGTAGTTGAGTAGTGGGCAGTACCATGTCTTCACCACTAGCTTGGACAAGCGAGACCGGAAGGTTCAGAGGCGGGCGGTTAACTCTGTTGAACCGGCCATACCCCGTTATCTACGTTGGTCGGAACAACCAATCATATGGAGCAGAGAGGATCACCCTCCCCAGGTCGATAATCCGGGTCAGTTGGCTCTAGTGGTGGCGCCTCAGGTGGGAGGTTATAAGTTCACCAAGGTGCTCATGGATGGAGGGAGCAACATTATCATCCTGTATTATGAGACCTTCCGTCGTATGGAACTAACAGATAAAAATCTCAAACCGTCTAATACAGTGTTCCACGGCGTAGTGACAGGCAGATCAGCGTATCCCGTTGGTAAGATAGCTCTGGAAGTGGCCTTTGGGGATGACCATGATTCCAGGTCGGAGACATTGACGTTTGAAGTGGTGAAAATCCAGAGTCCATATCACGCCCTGTTTGGGCGACCGGCTTACGCCAAGTTTATGGCACAACCCTGTTATGTGTATTTGCAGCTCAAGATGCCGGGTCACAGGGGGACAATAACGGTTCACGGAAGCCGTAAAATCGCTTTGGAATGCGAGGAAGGAGATGCGGCTTATGCAGAGTCGGTTTGTGCCACCGAGGAGTTGAAGTACTATAAAGACAATGTTGATCCGGCGGACATGACTCCGTTGAAGAAGCCAACTACGGAGCATGATCCGGCCCTGAAGTTCAAATCGGCAGCAGAAACTAAGCTTGTTGACTTCGTACCTGGTGATTCGTCCAAGCAGTTCAGCATCAGTGCCAACTTGGATCCGAAATAGGAAAGCGCGCTCATCGAGTTCATCCGTGAGAATCGGGACATTTTTGCATGGAAGCCCTCTGACATGCCAGGTGTACCAAGGCAACTCGCTGAGCACACACTTAATGTGGATAAATATAAACCAGTGAAACAGTTCCTCCGCCGGTTTAACGAAGAAAGACGCAAGGCGATTGGAGAAGAGGTAGCCAGGCTCTTAGCAGCTGGCTTTATTGTTGAAGTTTTTCACCCTGAGTGGCTTGCCAATCCGGTGCTGGTCCTCAAGAAAAACGGCACCTGGTGCATGTCTGTGGATTACACAAATCTTAATAAGGCTTGTCCAGCAGATCCTTTTGCCCTCCCCCGTATTGATCAAATTATTGATGCTACGGCGGGTTGTGAGCGTTTAAGTTTTTTGGATGCGTATTCTGGCTATCATCAGATCAAAATGGCAGTTAAGGACCAGGAGAAGACAACATTTATAACTCCCTTTGGAGACTTTTGCTATGTGTCTATGCCCTTCGGGCTCAAGAGTGCCCAGGCAACTTACCAATGGTGTGTACAAAATTGTCTTCACAAGCAGATTGGCCGTAATGTACATGCTTACGTGGATGATATCGTGGTTAAGTCCAGGGAGAAGGAGACTCTGATTGATGATTTGAAGGAAACCTTTGATAACCTGAGAACATACAAGATGATGCTTAATCTGGACAAGTGTGTCTTTGGTGTACCGGCGGGCAAGCTATTGGGTTTTCTGGTGTCCAACAGGGGAATTGAGGCTAATCCGGAGAAGATCACGGCTATCACCTCCCTGGCTAAACCGAAGTGTATCAACGATGTTCAACGCCCGGCAGGCCGGATTGCCGCGTTAAGCCGGTTTATCAGTCGTCTTGGTGAGAAGGCAATCCCTTTGTATCAGATGTTGAAAAAACGGATCAGTTTGTTTGGAGCTCCGCCGCTAATGAAGCATTTGAGGACTTAAAGCGGCAGTTGGCCAATCCACCTGTGCTCGCTGCTCCCATTGACAAGGAGCCGTTACTGCTATATGTTGCTGCTAATGCTCGGGCGGTCAGCGTGGCTATTGTGGTGGAGCGAGAGGAGGCAGGCAAGGAGCATCCAGTTCAACGACCGGTCTATTATATCAGCGAGGTGCTAATCGAGTCCAAGCACAGGTATCCTCATTGGCAGAAGCTGGTGTGTGGAGTTTTTATGGCAAGCCGGAAGCTTAAACAATATTTCCAAGGGCACCCAATTACGGTGGTCAGTTCTGCTCCTTTGGGAGATATCATCCAGAACCGGGAAGCAACTGGCCGGATTGCAAAGTGGGCCATAGAGCTGGGGCCGTACGGTTTGAAGTATGTGCCTTGGACAGGGGTTAAGTCTCAAGCACTTGTTGATTTTATCAATGATTGGACGGAAATGCAAGCACCTGAAGAAAAGCCGGATCACACGTATTGGACCATCCATTTTGACGGATCCAGGCAGTTGGAAGGCTCAGGGGCTGGAGTTGTATTAACTTCCCCACGAGGTGATAAGTTTTGTTATGTTCTCCGCTTAATGTTCCCTTGTACTAACAATGCAGCTGAGTATGAAGCCTGGCTCCATGGTCTCCGGATGGCTAAGGAGATGAATCTAAGTCGAGTTAAGTGCTTCGGTGACTCGGACCTTGTGGCTCAGCAAGTGTCTGGCACTTGGGACTCCAAGGACCCACTCATGGCAGCGTATCGTCGGGAGGTGGATACTATTGCAGGTTATTTCAAAGGCTATCAGGTGGACCACGTGGACCAGCGGAAAAATGAAGCGGCAGACGCTTTAAGCCGGCTGGGCTCTCAGCGCAAACCGGTCCCGCCCAATGTTTTTCTGGATGTGCTGCACAACCCGTCGGTCAAGATCCCCGGTGAAGAGGATTTGGCTATTCCTGATCCGGAGGCTCAATTGGTGGCGGCTCTTCATGTTATTCCGGATTGGACGCTTCCTTACCTGGCGTATAAGAACCGGGGCGAGTTGCCAGAGGATGAGATTCTGGCCCGGCAGATAATCCGGCGATCCAAGTCCATGGCTATCATCAATGGCGAGTTGCATCATTGCAGTGTATCAGGAGCTTTTCAATGTTGCGTGTCTCCTGAAGAAGGCTGTGAAATTTTGCGTGAGATCCACGAAGGAGATTGTGGTCACCACGCTGGTTCAAAGTCTCTGGTGGCTAAAGCATTTCGCCATGGCTTCTATTGGTTAACTGCTCATGCTGATGCGGAGGATCTGGTCAGACGATGTGATGGTTGCCAAAGGTTTTCAAAACGTGCTCATGTACCGGCTCAAGAATTGAGAATGATTCCAATTACTTGGCCGTTTGCGACTTGGGGGCTGGATATGGTTGGGCCTTTCAAAAAGGTCCAAAGATAAGAAGACCCACCTCCTGGTGGCGGTTGACAAGTTTACAAAGTGGGTGGAGGCAGAACCTGTTAGCAAGTGTGATGCGGCCATGGCGGTTCAGTTCATCAAAAAGGTGATTTTCCGGTTTGGCTTTCCGCACAGTATTATCATAGATAATGGTACCAATTTGTCCAAAGGTGCTATGAAGGAGTTCTGCAAACGGGAGCACATCCGGCTCGATGTTTCATCAGTGGCACATCCACAGTCCAATGGTCAAGCAGAAAGAGCTAATCAAGAGATCTTGAGAGGCATCAAGCCCCGGCTCATGGTTCCTTTGCAGAGAACGCCGGGTTGTTGGGTAGAAGAATTACCATCTGTGTTATGAAGCATCAGTACAACACCCAATAGATCAATAGGATACACACCGTTCTTCATGGTTTATGGAGCGGAGGCGGTTCTCCCCAGTGATATCCGTCATGATTCACCTCGTGTAACGGCTTATATTGAAGCGGACAACGAGACAACACGGCAAGATGCTTTGGACCGGTTGGATGAAGAGCGTGACATCGCAGCCGCCCGACCGGCGATTTACCAGCAGGATCTTCGTCGTTATCACAGTCGCCGAGTCAGAACCAGAACCTTTTAGGAAGGAGATTTGGTGCTTCGGCTCATCCAAGATTAGACTGATATGCATAAGTTATCCCCACCTTGGGAGGGGCCTTTCGTGGTCAGCAAGAATCTGCGCAACGGGTCGTACTATCTGATCGATATTCGAGAGCATAAAGACTCACGTACAGTAGAGGAGGAGACTAACAGGTCGTGGAACATAGCTCATCTTCGGCCTTACTATACCTGAGCCATTGGCTATACTTATGTACATATTACGACAATGTATATATTATGATTAAATATAATAAACCGGAACCTTAGCTAAAGCGGGGTATCTGTTCTTTTACATCATGTGAGGTTACACGGAGTTGCTCTAAAGCGGCCTCTGGTTTACCCCTTGAGTTCGTTTTTTAAAAGCATCATGTTATATCACTTGGGGGTTTGGTCGTGTCCGAACCAATACCATGCCTCTTGATAGGCGAGAGCCACCAGATCACTTGGGGACTTGGTCATGTCTGAACCAGTCATGCCTCTTGATCGGCTTAAGGCCACAGAATTACTTGGGGGCTTGGTCAAACCCGAACCATGACCATGCCACTTGATCGGCATAAATGCCACGGTTTCATTTGGGGACCTGGCTGACTAGAACCATAGTTACACCTAACGGGAGCTTGGTCGTGTTCGGCCATGGTAACACCATCTGATCAGCTCAAATAAACCTTTTTTGCAACATTTTGTCATTGCACTTGATTTACACTTTTCTTTGAAGGGTTTCTTTTGCTTTTTATTGCATTTTTTAAACCGACAAAGTTTTTTAACCAATCAATTGACGGAACATAGTTCACGTCAATCCGGAGACTATTTGCCCGGTTTGATCCTTGTTGTTAACATCCTCTTATGGAGTAACATGGTGTTTATTATAACCCAGCATGGTTTACATGGTAAACCAGCGTCATATATATACAGGAGCTGTTATCTCCTCCAACGGTGTGGGTTTGCAAAACTCCGCTTCAAGATTGGCCAAGCCAACTTCATGCTCAACGAGGGCAGGTATTATGTATCACAAAAATTTGGTCATATACTTAAGATTTTTTTTGGATGTTTTGACTTCATATATGCAGACATCATATTCCACCGGACGGTACAACCGCGGTGGCACTTGAAGAGTTTTTTTATTGCAGAAGGTGCTTTGGAAAGTTCATCACCACAGGAAGAACAAATTATGCACGAAGGCATATCAACATCAAAAGTATCAGCTAGCCTATTACAAGGCAACACAGCGCCCATAATAATATCATTGTTTTTCGCAAAGGAGAGGCAGTTTCAAAACTGGCTTCCGGTTCAAGCTTGGTCACTAGTCTGGCCTGATGGTTGTGGGTCACCCTGCGCCGCTTCATCCTCCGTTTCTCTACCCAGTGGCTGGAAATTAACAATTGTCCAGTCTATTCCCATTAATGCTTGAAAAACAGCTTCATCGTGGATCAGCAATGACGGGTCAATATCGGGAGCGTAAGTGTGCTTACGGATTGGAGGGATAAGATTTTTCGACTCATGAATTGGGGCAGCTATTCGCTTGTTTTGATTATCATATTGAGCTTGATAATGAGACAAGTCCGCTTCTTTAGCCGGTTGACAAGCTAGCGGACGCACCTCCCGGTTTATGGCTCGCTGATCCGCTTCACTAAATTTTGACCCATCTTCTTTCAAGCTGGGATAGCCCTGAGCCGCTTCAATAGGATCAAAATCCGGCACCCAGGCTTTTGCCCGCATTAAGGCATTGATCGCACCGGTTCGAGCAGCAGATTTCTTCAGCTCTTCAACCTGGGTGGGAAGCACCGACAATTTCATCAGGGTATCTTGAATCAAAGTGGGCGCCGGTTTGTTGTGAGATGCGGTACAGATGATCCGCTGTGCGCCAGTATACAGCTGTTCAACCAACGTGTAGACGGCCTTCAATTTTTTCCGCACATCTGAACCCAAATGACTAGTGCGTGTCCCTGAAATATCATAAGAGTTAAACCGGCAGCTCTGTAAGAAGGCCGAGTCAATTTAGAAGTCAAACTGGCTTACCAAAGATAGCAGTGGTCATAGTATGCACGTGCCGCTTTATACTGCTCAATTCATCCGCCACCGGTTTTAGTGCAGCCTCGGCATCCTCTGCTCGTTTGATTAAAGTGGACTTTTCAGTGGCCCAATCCGCCTGTTTCTTCTTGAAGCTCTCCTTAAGCTGCTCCATGGCGCTTAAAGCGCTGGCTAATTCCTCTTTTGCTTTGGAGGTTTCAGCTTGTTGGGTTTTCAGGTTTTCTTGGAGGTCGGCTATTTGGTTTTCTTTCGTCTTCAACTCAGCCTGCATGTAGACAGTTATATGCTTCAACAAAACGGTACAAGGATTGAAGTACCAACCACATAACAAGTTATGCACTTGGCACTTGGGGGCTAATGCATATTCGATCTTCATCTTTCAATTGCTTACAAAGTCCCAAGATCAATACAAGTATTCAACTTGGCACTTGGGGGCTAATGGCTATTTGGTCGTATATATTCTGATGCGGCAATTTCAATTACTTAAAGTACCGGTTTAACTACGCTAAGTTGAACCGGCCCTTGGGGGCTACATCAGCGAATTTCAAAACATCAAGATTTATATTAGTGAGTCCCGATTTGAAAGAATATTACAAACCGGCCCTTGGGGGCTAGGAGAGTCAGCAAGAATGGAAGCATACAAGCAGGAAGGAGCATATGGAAGTTACCTCATATTTATCTTTCATCATATTAACCAGACCGGCTTCATAGTCGCGACTGGTATACAACCGGTTCAGATAGCCGGAATGGATATCTTGGGCGTTCAGAGCAGCATAAGTCGTCAGATCAGCGTTCCACTTGCCTTTGCCAAAGGCAGCAAATTCTTCCTTGGCAGAATGTTTGGATAAAGCGACAGGATTGCTTGGCTCAGTATGGCCAGTGCCAGTAATGACAACCTCATCATCCTGGGTACCGCCGATTTGCACTGGGGCTGTTGGCTTGTTAGTAGGTTTTGATGGACCGGTGGAGCTTTCAATCCGGATGGAACCTATGGGCTGATTGACAGGACCTGAGGCATCCGTAGGTCTCTCTTCAGCAATAAGATCATCGTCTTGCTGCGGTGGATCGTTGGGTATATCCTCAGGAATAGCCGCTTCAAGATTGGGTGTCTTGCCTGGTTCAAGAACGACATCTTCTTCGGCCGCTTTGTCCAGGCGGGCCTTCTTGCTTGGCCTAGGTTTGGCCCTGAGAAGAATAACAAAATCAAATACAACATATGTTCTAAGGCGATGTACTACAAACATCACAATAAGTATAGCTTACCCAAGCACCGTTTTGAGCGGTGGGAGCTGAGTAGCTGATGACTTGCCAGAAGATGAGTGGGAAGTAACCTGGTAATCGGAGTCAGACGGATTAAGAGGTTGACGAAAGCAGCCCACTTTAGGACAAGCACCGACAAGCAAATTAGAGACCTCTGAATGGCGTTTCCGAACCGGACTGTTCGGTAAACCGGCGGAGGTAACTACCTGGCCGCTGTGCCGGGTTGTGCGACGAGCTTCGTGTTGTTGGGTCTTCATAAGAAATTTAGGATCCAAATAAGCAAGAGGATGAGAAAATTTAACTTTCTGGTTTGCCTGACGGATTTTTTGTGAAGGCAAAGTTTCTGAATCGGAAGAGAGAATAATTACCTCTGCAACATCCGCGTGGCTGGCTTCGGCATCATCCTGACAAATATCATCATCAATAAGATGCATGAAAAATAAACCAAGTGAGTCAAGCTCTACCTCAAAGTCCAGATTATCCACATCATCATCAGGGGCCGGATTAGAAGATGCAGTGGTTCTTTTCCTGTGGGCAGTCTTCTTCACAGCTTTAGTCTTTTGCCGAGTTGCTCTTTCGGGTTTGTCTGGTTTTTCTGGTTTCTCTTGCGGTAGTTTCTTGCTCCAAAACAGATCATTGCCCTGATTACACAGACACTGATATTAAACAAAGACCAGATATATCATTAACAGATTTAGCAAAAAGAAAAATTAAAGTCTTACAGCTGGCGGTTTGTTGGTGGCACAGAAGGGAAGCAGGCCGTTTCTAGCACAGACGTGTTCCGGTTCATTCAGCATCTTATTCACAGCCTCTGTGATTTCTTCATCGGTGAGCTGGATTTTGGAATGTCGCAGTGGGTCATCAACACTGCCAGTATACTCGCACATCAAACCGGAGCGCTGATTAAGGGGCAGTATGCCCCATGATATCCAACAGCGAGCGAGATCAACCCTTGTTAAACCGTTGGCCATAAAGGCTCTGAGCTTTGACAGTTGAGGAGCATAGTTGCTTCTCTCCTATGCAGCCAATATTTTTGAGAAGGGTGTGTATTGCTGAGCCGCTCCGGACGAAAGCCAGGCAAGGGATTCTCACCAGCAGGGGAGGTGTCTTTGCAGTAGAACCATGTCTGATTCCATTCTTTGGGGTGGCTATGCAGTTTGGCGTGAGGGTATGTGACCTCTTTCCTTTTCTGAATCGCCATGCCACCCAACTCCGTATTGGAGCCGTCAGTAAACTCAGTACGGCAGTTTAGATGGAAAAGGTCTCTGAACAATTCCACTGTGGGCTCCTCTTGAAAGAACGCTTCACAGAGCACTTGGAAGTGACACATATTTGTAACAGAGTTGGGGCCAGTATCTTGTGGATGGAGCTGGAAATCGGCTAAAACATCCCGGTAAAATTTAGAACTGGGCGGCTTAAAGCCCCGGGCTAAGTGATCTACGAAAACAACAACCTCTCCTTCCCGAGGTGTGGGAGGGCATTGTTTGCCAGGAGCCCTCCAATGGATGGTATCTTTGCTGCCTAAAGCGCCAATCAGGACTAAATCGTCCAGTTGAGCCTCTGTGACGCAAGAAGGAACCCAATTGCACTCATACACTTGCTTGGCCATGATGGAATCTACAAGGTAGAAGATCCCGGTTCAAAAATGCATTTGATCAAGATACATTGGTATGGGCACTGTTAAACCAGAGACAGAACTATTTGAACCGGAGTTTTATGAAGCAACAAGCATCTGGCGGTTCAATAAGGGGACTAATGGCATATACCGGTTTGGGAAATTTTTCTATAAGGTTAAACCGCCTGATCTAAGCAGTGCGGATGGACAAGTACGCAGAAACAGGTTTCACAAGATTTCCTTATAGCATTGGATCTGAAGCAAGTTCAGAAAAGAGATAAATACTTAGAGGTTCAAAGGAGTAGTACCGAACCAATGAGCAAAACGTTCATATAGATCTATGGTTTTGAGATGCATAAGTGAAGGCGAAGGTCAAACAACTATCATTGCATAGAGTAAAGATTTGCGGATTCATCTAAAGATCTATCGTATGAGCAAGAGGCAGATGATGAATACTGAAGAACTGTGAAACCCTAAAACAGATCTGCAGGGGAAAGGATAGAAGGTTTATCGGAGCCGAGGAAGATGCGGAAGGTTGCCGCGATGCTCTGGTGCGCCCAGGTTGATGCAGCGGCCAAGGTTGAGGCAGAGGTCGACGGTGGCGGCGGAGCTTTGAAGCCGGGCGATGCGAGGAAGACGAAGCAGAAGGGGAAGAAGGGAAAGAGAAAGGAAATGACCCTTCTGTCCTATTTATATGGCAAAAAGACATGTGTCAGGCGCGACAATCAAGGGGCCACGAAACGGAGCTGTCGCCTCGGTTTCCGCAGATATATTAAATAAAGAAGCATAATGGATATCTTCGTTATGACAGGTGACGTCACTCCGGTTTATAGTAATCAGAGAAGATGACATCATGGCGGTTTACCAATTTATGAGAAGACGTTGAAGATGAAGTTTTTGTAAAAGGATTGACATGAACCCGTTCAAATCAATCTGGGGCCTAATGTTGGGGATATTACTGCTGGGCGTAAACTGGCCTATCTGGGCCGGGTCAACTTCATCAGTAGTTCCAGAAGTGATAAAGCCCAAGAAGGCAGATGAGGGCCTAAGGCCCGTAGCCGGTTCAAGACTTGTAGCTGTAAACCGGAATTTGTATATAAACTTGTATTGTAAGTTAGGAATAAGGAGAGACCAACCCGGATACGAATATCGACCGGTGTTGGGATTCTGTGAACCGACGGGTGTCACTCGTCTATATAAGGGGATGACCCGGGGGCGGTTCAAGGACAACAAACAACAACTCGAGACATAGGCGAAGCTTGTTTGCTCCCTAGTCATCGAAACCCCATCAATTCCATCACAACTAGACGTAGGCTTTTACCTTCATTGAAGGGGCCGAACTAGTATAAACTCTCTTGTGTCCCTGTGTCTGCTTTAACCCCTTCAAGCTAACCAGTCGTGATGGCTCCACGACTAAGTCCTTTCTCTAGGACATCTGCTGTGACAAAACCATACAAGCTAGGCCTCTAGGGTTTAGCCATTACGATCTTGTGGTAGATCAACTCTTGTAATACTCATATTCATCAAGATTAATCAAGCAGGACATAGGGTATTACCTCCATAGAGAGGGCCCGAACCTAGGTAAAACATTGTGTCCCCTGTCTCCTGTTACCATCGACCTTAGACGCACAGTTCGGGACCCCCTACCCGAGATCCGCCGGTTTTGACATCGACATTGGTGCTTTCATTGAGAGTTCCATTGTGCCGTCATCAAGAGGTTCGATGGATCCTTCAACCATCTACAATGATGCTGCCCAAGGGGGAGTCTTCCTCCCCGGACAGATCTTCGTGTTCGGCGGCTTCGCTCTGTGGGCCAACTTGCTTGGCCATCTGGAGCAGATCGAAAACTACGCCCCTGGCCATCAGGTTAGATTTGGGAGCTTGAACTATGTTGCGGACATCCATGGAGACTTGATCTTCGCCGGATTCAAGACCGCGGTTACCACTCCTGGTCACCCTGAGGGACATGACCTAAATCTGTCATCGGACTGCATCCATGAGACAACTTCCATAACCGCTCTGGCCCTAGATCCAGAGCAGACTACGCCATCCAAGGACGAGGATCGACCCCACCATGAAGGCCACAGATTCCATGGTGTTGGAGCCATACATAGACTTGATCTCACATGATACCTGTGCCACCGGAACTCCGGACTCGTTTCCGGCCGTAAGTTCCGAACCATGTGAGCCCGCGGATGCCGAACTTGATCGTTTATTGATCTTCGAATTCAGCGCCGCAGACATCTTCCAGCACTCGCCTTTGGGCGACATGCTAAACTCATTAAAGAACCTGTCCTTGGCGGAGGACTCACAGCCGAACTATATCCGTTTCGAACTAGGGGCTGACGATGGAGAATTTTGCTCCCCACCCGCCACCAACTTCATAGTCATGGTCGAGGATTTAACCGACACACTTCATTACGACTCCGAGGACATCGACGGTATGGACAACAATGCCGGAGAAGAAGAGGCCCAGAACCTGCCGTTCACTGGACGCTGGACGGCTACTTCCTCGTATGATGTATACATGGTGGATGCACCAAAGGAGAATAGCGGCGATGACAAGGAAGATCCAGCTGAGGATAAACCTTCCGAAATACAATCCAAGCACCGGCGTCAGCGGCGCCGCTCTAAGTCACGCCACAATAAAGACAGCAACACCGACACAGGAGAAGATAACACTCCAAAAGGTGCCGAAGACAACGAAGACCCCATTGAAATAGCTAATGAACAAGATGATCGGGAAGATGGGCAGGTTAGCCCTGGTAAACAGGCCACACACAAAGAATCAGAGGACGAAATTTATCTTCCGCTCTCCGAGGATGAGGTGAGCCTCGGCACCGACGATTTCATCGTGCCCGAGGAACCTCTTGAGCAGGAGCGCTTCAAGCGCCAGCTAATAGCCACTGCAAGGAGCCTGAAAAAGAAGCAGCATCAACTTCAAGCTGACCAAGATCTGCTCAATGATAAATGGACCGATGTCCTAGCAGCCGAAGAATACGACCTCAAGCGCCCAACCAAAAGAACCAAATCGTCGATTGTCCGGATGCTGAAGCCCTAGCAGCCTTCAAACACAGCATCCACGACGAATGGCTCGCTCGCCACCTCAGCCAAAAAAGCCAAAATCCATGGCGGCCCTCACGCACTCATGACCCGCTTTTGTGCGGGCGAGGACAGTTGGTTAGCCCGTAGCAAAAACAATGCAAGCGACGCCGACACCCCTGAAGTTAAAAATAACAAAGACAAGTCTTGACGCAACAGATACAAGCGTCGAAACAACAATGACAACATCGAGGATACGACGGTCAATGCCGGACTCAGTGGCTCTAAGTCCGGTTAGCGGAAGACGCCGTTCCAAAAGAACAATTCAGACCCATCCAGCTTGGACCACATACTTGATCGTCCATGCCAGATTCACGACACTCCGGACAAACCACCCAATCATACAAATAGAGATTGTTGGGTTTTTAAACAGGCTGGCAAATTAAACACCAAGAACAGGGAAAAGGGGTCGCAAAGCGAGGACGATGACGAAGAGCCCCGGCAATCAAACTCAGGGGGACAGAAGAAGTTTCCCCCTCAGGTCAAAATGGTGAACATGATATACGCTACCCACATCCCCAAGAGGGAGCGCAAGCGTGCGCTCAGGGACGTCTACGCGATAGAGCCAGTCGCCCCAAAATTCAATCCATGGTCGTCATGCCCGATCACTTTTGATCGCCAGAATCATCCAACCAGTATCCATCATGGTGGCTCAGCCGCACTGGTCCTAGACCCAATAATTGATGGGTTCCACCTGACTCGCGTCCTTATGGACGGAGGTAGCAGCCTCAATCTGCTCTATCAGGATACAACGCAAAAAATGGGCATTAACCCATCACGAATCAAGCCCACCAGGACTACCTTCAAAGGAGTCATACCAGGTGTAGAGGCCCGCTATACGGGCTCAATCACACTAGAGGTTGTCTTCGGATCTCCGGACAACTTCCGAAGAAAGGAGTTAATCTTCGATATCGTCCCCTTCCGCAGCGGCTATCACGCACTGCTCGGACGAACTGTGTTTGCTCGATTCAACGCAGTACCACACTATGCTTATCTCAAGCTCAAGATGCCTGGTCCACGCGATGTCATAATGGTCAATGGAAATACGGAATGCTCCCTCCATACAGAAGAGCACATAGCTGCCTTAGCAGCAAAAGTACAGAGCGGCCTTCTCAAGCAGAACCTTAATTCGGCTGCTGAGCCCATGGACACCGTTAAGAGGGTCCGAACTACTCTGCAGCAGGAGAGCTCGGCTCGTTAGGAGCTCGACTAGCAATCCGGCCTCCGTCTCAGTCCCGATAAAGTGGCGGCATTCGTGCCGCGCGTACATAACTACACACTCAAAATCCCATGGGCATCGACGGAGGCATAGCTAGCTTGTGGTCCATAGTACGGCTCAACCGACATCGGATGCACACATACTTTCACTTTTAGTTGTTTCCTTTTCAGGTCTCAATCCCACAGGCCCCATCTGGTAGTCTGGTCATCGGTCCTCTTGATGGATAAACACACCAAGACGGCGAGAAACGCAGACATATGGGGGACTTTTTAGGTGATTCTGTTAACGATAACTCTACCTATTTTTTCAGGAGCCATATGCAGCTCTCCCTTGGTTTCGGCATGTCAAATAGCCTGTTGTTTATCGCACTACCTGTATCAATGCGCCTTAACATACTAATTAAATTACAATGAGAACAGTTTGTGGCTGGAGCTTTAGGACCCCAGGCTTTTACCTTTGTACCTTTTCTGTTTTCTTTCTCTTTTTCATCTCCCTTGCAGATAACCCTATTAGGTAGCACCCGTACACTTTGGTATGTTTGATGTTTGCCAGGGGCTTCATAGCACCCCACGTTACGACAACAAAAGTCTGAACACTTTTTATAAGTATGGTTCGGCACCCCGAATTTTGCATTATATGCATTGGCTCCGAATCATGTCTTTGGTCAATAGTTGGGTTGCCCGGCTCCTGTGCTTGCTACCTTACGTTCCGCTATATCGGCTAAGGTAGTAAAGGGAGAACTACAGTGATTGTGCCTTGGTTTATCCAAAAGAGCACCTCAGTAGAGAACGCCGAAAACTGGCTGTCATGATGCGGCAAGAGCCGGGCAGCTATTCGCAGGTTACAAATCATTGGATATTTGTTCCGCATTACGCGAAGAATTGGTACTTCCCTATCAGACGCTTATAGCATTCTAGTTCGGATACTAGGGGCTGCACCCATGTTTTTATTGTCGAACTCCTATGGCTAAGTGAGGGCATTACAGCCGCATAGTCTGGTTGCCTGGTTTGTTGCGCTAAACAACTCCTTCAGGGTGTTGGGGATCGTAGCAGAAATTCAAAATTTTCTGCGCATCACCAAGATCAATCTATGGAGTAATATAGCAACGAGGGGAAGGAGAGTGCATCTACATACCCTTGTAGATCGCTAAGCGGAAGCGTTCAAGTGAACGGGGTTGATGGAGTCATACTCGTCGTGATCCAAATCACCGATGATCCTAGCGCCGAAAGGACGACACCTCTGTGTTCAACACACGTACGGTTGGGAGACATATCCTCCTTCTTGATCCAGCAAGGTGAGAGGAGAAGTTGAGGGAAAACTTCGATAGCACGACGACGTGGTGGTGATGGAGCTCGTGGTTCTCCGGTAGGGCTTCGCCAAGCACTACAGAGGAGGATGAGGTGTTGGAGGAGGAAGAGGGCTGCGCCAGGGGAAGGGTGCAGCTGCCCTCTCTCTCCCTCACTATATATAGGGGGAAGGGAGGAGGGGGAGGCGCCCTAGGGTTCCCTAGGGGAGGGGCGGTGGCCATAGGGGAAACCCTAGATGGGTTTGGGCGCCCCCACCCCCTAGGAAACTTGCCCCCCAAGCCGGGAGGGGCGGCTGCCCTAGGGGTGGCGCCCCCACCTCTCCTTGTTACGTGAGATGGGGTGGGAGGGGCGCTCAGCCCCTTAGTGGGCTGATGTGCCCTCTCCCCTTGGCCCATAAGGCCCCCCCAACGCTTGACGGGGCCTCCGAAACCCCTTTCGGACACGCTGGTCATCACCTGGTACCCCCGGAACAATTCCGGACTCCAATACCCTTCGTCCAATATACCGATCTTCACCTCCGGACCATTCCGGAGCTCCTCGTCATGTCCGGGATCTCATCCGGGACTCCGAACAACCTTCGGTAACCACATACTATTTCCCATAACAACTCTAGCGTCACCGAACCTTAAGTGTGTAGACCCTACGGGTTCGGGAACCATGCAGACATGACCGAGAAAACTCTCCGGCCAATAACCAACAGCGGGATCTGGATACCCATGTTGGCTCCCACATGTTCCACGATGATCTCATCGGATGAACCACAATATGAAGGATTCAATCAATCCCGTATACAATTCCCTTTGTCCAGCGGTATTGTACTTGCCCGAGATTCGATCGTCGGTATCCCGATACCTTGTTCAATCTCATTACCGGCAAGTCTCTTTACTCATTCCGTAACACATCATCACGTGATCAATTCCTTGGTCACATTGTGCACATGATCATGTCCTACCGAGTGGGCCCAGAGATACCTCTCCGTTTACACGGAGTGACAAATCCCAGTCTCGATTTGTGGCAACCCAACAGACACTTTCGGAGATACCTGTAGTGTACCTTTATAGCCACCCAGTTACGCTGTGACGTTTGGCACACCCAAAGCACTCCTACGGTATCCGGGAGTTGCACAATCTCATGGTCTAAGGAAATGATACTTGACATTAGAAAAGCTTTAGCAAACGAACCACACGATCTTGTGCTAGGCTTAGGATTGGGTCTTGTCCATCACATCATTCTCCTAATGATGTGATCCCGTTATCAACGACATCCAATGTCCATGGTCAGGAAACCGTAACCATCTATTGATCAACGAGCTAATCAACTAGAGGCTTACTAGGGACATGGTGTTGTCTATGTATCCACACATGTATCTGAGTTTCCTATCATTACAATTCTAGCATGGATAATAAATGATTATCATGAACAATGAAATATAATATAATAATAACTAATTTATTATTGCCTCTAGGGCATATTTCCTACAGTCTCCCACTTGCACTAGAGTCAATAATCTAGTTCACATCGCCATGTGATTAACACTCACAGGTCACATCGCCATGTGACCAACATCCAAAGAGTTTACTAGAGTCAATAACCTTGTTCACATCACTATGTGATTAACACTCAATGAGTTCTGGGTTTGATCATGTTATGCTTGTGAAAGAGGTTGTAGTCAACGGGTCTTGCCATATTCAGATCCCTATGTATTTTGCAAAACTTTATGTCATATCGTAGATGCTACTACCACGTTCCACTTGGAGCTATTCCAAATTGTTGCTCCATTATACTTATCCGGTATCTCTACTCAGAGCTATCCGGATAGGTGTTAAGCTTGCATCGACGTAACTCTTTACGTTGAACTCTTTATCACCTCCATAACCGAGAAACATTTCCTTTGAAAAACACCTTCAAACAACCGTTTATGCTTTCCAGAAATTCTACATTATTTCGGATCTACAATATTTCATCCACATATACTTATCAGAAATGTTGTAGTGCTCCCACTCACTTTCTTGTAAATACAAGTTTCTAGCAAACATTGTATAAACCTAAAAGCTTTGATCACTCTATCAAAGCATATATTCTGACTCCGAGATGCTTGCTCTAGTCCATAGAAGGATCGCTGGAGCCAGCATACCTTTTAGCATCCTTAGGATCGACAAAACTTTGATTGTATTACATACAACTCTTTCTTACGAAAACTAGTAAGAAAACTTGTTTTTGACATCCATCTGTCAGATTTCATAAATGAAAAATACAGCTAATGCTAACATGATTCCGACGGACCTAAGCATCGCTACGAGTGAGAAATTCTCATCGTAGTCAACTCCTTGAACTTGTGAAAAGACTCTTTCCCACAAGTCGAGCTTCATAGACGGTAACATTACCGCCCACGTCCGTCTTCTTCTTAAAGATCCATTTATCTCAATGGCTCGCTGATCATCGGGCAAGTCCACTAAAGTCCATACTCTGTTCTGATACATGGATCCTATCTCGGATTTCATGGCTTCTAACCATTTGTCGGAATACGGGCCCACCATCGCTTCTCCATAGCTCGTAGGTTCATTGTTGTCTAACAACATGATATCTAAGACAGGATTACCGTACCACTCAGGAGTAGTACATATCCTTGTCGACCTATGAGGTTCGATAACAACTTGATCCGAAGCTTCATGATCACTATCATTAACTTCCTCTTCAATAGACGTAGGCGCCACAGAAAACATCTTTCTGTGTTGCATCATTCTCTGGTTGAAGTAAAGGTTCGACAACCTCATCAAGTTCTATCTTCCTCCCACCCAATTCTTTCGAGAGAAACTCCTTCTCGAGAAAGGACCCGTTCTTAGCGACAAACAATTTGCCCTCGGATCTGAGATAGAAGGTATACCCAACTGTCACCCTTGGGTATCCTATGAAGATGTGTTTGTCCGCTTTGGGTTCGAGCTTCTTCGGCTGAAGCCCTAAACATCGCATCCCCAAAAATTAAGAAATGACAACTTTGGTTTCTTGCCAAACCAATGTTCATATGACGTCGTCTCAACGGACTTAGATGGTGTCCTATCTAAAGTGAATGCAGCTATCTCTAACGCATAACCTCAAAATGAAAACGATAGATTGGTAAGAGACATCATAGATCGCACCATATCTCATAGGGTTCGATTACGACGTCCGGACACACCATTACCTTGTGGTGTTCCAGGTGGCTTCAACTGTGAAACAATTCCACAATGTCTTAAGTGATTGCCAAACTCATAACTCAGAAAAATCCCCTTTTGATCAGATCATAGGAACATGATCTTATTGTTATGATGATTCTTAACTTCACTCTGAAATCGCTTGAACTTTTCAAACGTTTCAGACTTGTGCTTCATTAAGTAGATATACCTATATCTACCCAAATCGTCAGTGAAGATGAGAAAATAGTGATATCCGCCGCACGCTTCAATTCTCACTGGATCACACGCATCAGCATGCATGATTTCCAACAAGTCACTTGCCCGTTTCATTGTACCTGAAAATGGGGTCTTAGTCATCCTGCCCATGAGGCATGGCTCGCATGTGTCAAGTGATTCAAAATCAAGTGACTCCAAACATCCATCGACATGGAGTTTCTTCATGCATCTTACGCCAATATGACCTAAGCGGCAGTGCCACGAGAAAGTGGTACTATCATTATTAACTCTACATCTTTTGGCGTGAACGTGTGTATTACCACGACCAAGATTCAATGAACCATTCACATAGGGTGCATGACCATGAAAGGTATCATTCATGTAAACAGAATAACCATTATTCTCTAACTTAAATGAATGACCGTATTGCAATGAACATGATCTAATCATATTCATGCTCAATGTACACACCAGATAACATTTATCTAGGTTCAATACTAATCCTGAAGGCAGATGGAGCGTGCGATGGTGATCTCATCAATTTTGGAAACACTTCCAACACACATCATCACCTCGCCCTTAGCCAGTCTCCGTTTAGTCCGTAGCTTTTGCTTCAAGTCACCAATAATAGTAACTGAACCGGTATCCAATACCCAGGTGCTACCAGGAGTACTAGTAAGGTACACATTAATAACACGTATATACTTTGTTAAAGTTGCCTGCCTTCTTATCTACCATGCATTTGGGGTAATTCCGCTACCAGTGACCGTCCCCTTTACAATAGAAGCACTTAATCTCGGGTTTGGGTTCAACCTTGGGTTCCTTTACTGGAGCGGCAACTGGTTTGCCATTCATGAAGTTTCCCTTCTAGCCCTTGCCCTTCTTGAAACCAGTGGTCTTGTCAAACCATCAACACTTGATGCTCCTTCTTGATTTCTACCTTTTGCGGTCTTAAGCACCGCGAACAGCTCCGGGATCAACTCCATCCCTTGCATGTCATAGTTCATCACGAAGATCTAGTAGCTTAGTGATAGTGGCTAGAGAACTCTATCAATCACTAGCTTATCTGGAAGTTTAACTCCCACTTGATTTAAGTGATTGTAGTACCCAGACATTCTGAGCACATGCTCACTAGCTGAGCTATTCTCCTCCATCTTGTTGGCAAAAGAACTTGTCAGAGGTCTCACACCTCTCAACACGGGCATGAGCCTGAAATCCCAATTTCAGCTCTTGGAACATCTCATATGTTCTATGGCGTTCAAAACGTCATTGGAATCCCGATTCTAAGCCGTAAAGTATGGTGCACTAAACTATCAAGTAGTCATCAGGATGTGTCTGTCAGGTGTTCACAACATCCACAGACGATGTTGTAGGGGTTTGCACATCGAGCGGTGCATCAAAGACGTAAGCCTTCTGTGTAGCAGTGAGGACACTCCTCGGACTACGGACCTAGTCCGCATCATTGCTTACAATATCTTTCAACTTAATCTTTCTCTAGGAACGTATTGAAACAGGGAGCTACAACGTGAGCTATTTATCTACAACATATTTGCGAAGACAATTTAGACTATGTTCATGATAATTGAGTTCATCTAATCAAATTATTTAATGAACTCCCACTCAGATAGACATCCCTCTAGTCATCTAAGTGAAACATGATCCGAATCGACTAGGCCGTGTCCGATCATCACGTGAGACGGACTAGTCATCAACGGTGAACATCTCATGTTGATCGTATCTTCTATACGACTCATGTTCGACCTTTCGGTCTTCCGTGTTCTGAGGCCATGTCTGTACATGCTAGGCTCGTCAAGTCAACCTAAGTGTTTCGCATGTGTCCCGAGGCCATGTCTGTACATGCTAGGCTCGTCAACACCCGTTGTATTCGAATGTTAGAATCTATCACACTCAATCATCAGGTGGTGCTTCGACACGACGAACCTTCGCAACGGTGCACAATTAGGGGGAACACTTTTCTTGAAATTTTAGAGAGCGATCATCTTATTTAAGCTACCGTCGTTCTAAGCAAATAAGATGTAAAACATGATAAACGTCACATGCAATCAAATAGTGACATGATATGGCCAATATCATTTTGCTCCTTTTGATCTCCATCTTCGGGGCTCCATGATCATCATTGTCACCGGCATGACACCATGATCTCCATCATCGTGTCTTCTTGAAGTTGTCTTGTCATCTATTACTTCTACTACTATGGCTAACACTTTAGCAATAAAGTAAAGTAATTACATGACGTTTATGTTGACATGCAGGTCATAAATAAATTAAGACAACTCCTATGGCTCCTGCCGGTTGTCATACTCATCGACATGCAAGTCGTGATTCCTATTACAAGAACATGATCAATCTCATACATAACATATATCATTCATCACATCCTTTTGGCCATATCACATCACAAGGCATATCTTGCAAAAACAAGTTAGACGTCCTCTAATTGTTGTTGCAAGTTTTTACGTGGCTGTTATAGGTTTCTAGCAAGAACGTTTCTTACCTACGCCAAAACCACAACGTGATATGCCAATTTCTATTTACCCTTCATACGGACCTTTTTCATCAAATCCGATCCGACTAAAGTGGGAGAGATAGACACCCGCTAGCCACCTTATGCAACTAGTGCATGTCAGTCGGTGGAACCAGTCTCACGTAAGAGTACGTGTAAGGTCGGTCTGGGCCACTTCATCCCACGATGCCGCCGAATCAAGATAAGACTAGTAACGGCAAGTAAATTGACAAAATCGATGCCCACAACTGCTTTGTGTTCTACTCGTGCATAGAAACTACGCATAGACCTAGCTCATGATGCCACTGTTGGGGATCGTAGCAGAAATTCAAAATTTTCTACGCATCACCAAGATCAATCTATGGAGTAACCTAGCAACGAGGGGAAGGAGAGTGCATCTACATACCCTTGTAGATCGCTAAGCGGAAGCGTTCAAGTGAACGGGGTTGATGGAGTCGTACTCGTCGTGATCCAAATCACCGATGATCCTAACACCGAACAGACGGCACCTCCGCGTTCAACACACGTACGGTTGGGAGACGTCTCCTCCTTCTTGATACAGCAAGGTGAGAGGAGAAGTTGAGGGAAAACTCCGACAGCACGACGGCGTGGTGGTGACGGAGCTCGTGGTTCTCCGGCAGGGCTTCGCCAAGCACTACGGAGGAGGATGAGGTGTTGGAGGAGGAAGAGGGCTGCGCCAGGGGAAGGGTGCGGCTGCCCTCTCTCTCCCTCACTATATATAGGGGGAAGGGAGGAGGGGGAGGCGCCCTAGGTTTCCTAGGGGAGGGGCGGCGGCCATAGGGGAAACCCTAGATGGGTTTGGGCGCCCCCACCCCCTAGGAAACTTGCCCCCCAAGCCGGGAGGGGCGGCTGCCCTAGGGGTGGCGCCCCCACCTCTCCTTGTTACGTGAGATGGGGTGGGAGGGGCGCTCAGCCCCTTAGTGGGCTGATGTGCCCTCTCCCCTTGGCCCATAAGGCCCCCCAATGCTTGCCGGGGCCTCCGAAACCCCTTTCGGACACGCTGGTCATCACCTGGTACCCCCGGAACAATTCCGGACTCCAATACCCTTCGTCCAATATACCGTTCTTCACCTCCGGACCATTCCGGAGCTCCTCGTCATGTCCGGGATGTCATTCGGGACTCCGAACAACCTTCGGTAACCACATGCTATTTCCCATAACAACTCTAGCGTCACCGAACCTTAAGTGTGTAGACCCTATGGGTTCGGGAACCATGCAGACATGACCGAGAGAACTCTCCGGCCAATAACCAACAGCTGGATCTGGATACCCATGTTGGCTCCCACATGTTCCACGATGATCTCATCGGATGAACCACGATGTAGAGGATTCAATCAATCCCGTATACAATTCCCTTTGTCCAGCGGTATTGTACTTGCCCGAGATTCGATCGTCGGTATCCCGATACCTTGTTCAATCTCGTTACCGGCAAGTCTCTTTACTCATTCCTTAACACATCATCCCGTGATCAACTCCTTGGTCACATCGTGCACATGATGATGTCCTACCGAGTGGGCCCAGAGATACCTCTCCGTGTACACGGAGTGACAAATCCCAGTCTCGATTCGTGCCAACCCAACAGACACTTTCGGAGATACCTGTAGTGTACCTTTATAGCCACCCAGTTACGTTGTGACGTTTGGCACACCCAAAGCACTCCTACGGTATCCGGGAGTTGCACAATCTCATGGTCTAAGGAAATGATACTTGACATTAGAAAAGCTTTAGCAAACGAACCACACGATCTTGTGCTAGGCTTAGGATTGGGTCTTGTCCATCACATCATTCTCCTAATGATGTGATCCCGTTATCAACGACATCCAATGTCCATGGTCAGGAAACCGTAACCATCTATTGATCAACGAGCTAATCAACTAGAGGCTTACTAGGGACATGGTGTTGTCTATGTATCCACACATGTATCTGAGTTTCCTATCAATACAATTCTAGCATGGATAATAAACGATTATCATGAACAATGAAATATAATATAATAATAACTAATTTATTATTGCCTCTAGGGCATATTTCCTACAGTCTCCCACTTGCACTAGAGTCAATAATCTAGTTCACATCGCCATGTGATTAACACTCACAGGTCACATCGCCATGTGACCAACATCCAAAGAGTTTACTAGAGTCAATAACCTTGTTCACATCACTATGTGATTAACACTCAATGAGTTCTGGGTTTGATCATGTTATGCTTGTGAGAGAGGTTGTAGTCAACGGGTCTTGCCATATTCAGATCCCTATGTATTTCGCAAAACTTTATGTCATATCGTAGATGCTACTACCTTGTTCCACTTGGAGCTATTCCAAATTGTTGCTCCATTATACGTATCCGGTATCTCTACTCAGAGCTATCCGGATAGGTGTTAAGCTTGCATCGACGTAACTCTTTACGTTGAACTCTTTATCACCTCCATAACTGAGAAACATTTCCTTATTCCCCTAAGGATAATTTTGACCGCTATCTGGCGATACAGTCCTAGATCACCTTTGTACCCTCTTGCCAGACATGTGGCAAGGCACACATCAGGTGATGTACTCAGCATGGCATACCGTATAGGGCCTATGACAAGAGCATAGGAGACGACCTTCATACTTCCTCTTTCTTCTGCCATGGTCAATCTTTGAGTCTTACTCAACTTCACACCTTACAACTCAGGTAACAACCCCTTCTTTGACTGATCTATTTTGAACTCCTTCAAAAACATGTCAAGGTGTGCGTTCTTTGAAAGTATCATCAGGCCTCTTGATCTATCTCTATAGATCTTGATGCCCAATATCTAAGCAGCTTTCTCCAGGTCTTCCTTTGAAAAACACCTTCAAACAACCGTTTATGCTTTCCAGAAATTCTACATTATTTCGGATCTACAATATTTCATCCACATATACTTATCAGAAATGTTGTAGTGCTCCCACTCACTTTCTTGTAAATACAAGTTTCTAGCAAACATTGTATAAACCTAAAAGCTTTGATCACTCTATCAAAGCATATATTCTGACTCCGAGATGCTTGCTCTAGTCCATAGAAGGATCGCTGGAGCCAGCATACCTTTTAGCATCCTTAGGATCGACAAAACTTTGATTGTATTACATACAACTCTTTCTTACGAAAACTAGTAAGAAAACTTGTTTTTGACATCCATCTGTCAGATTTCATAAACGAAAAATACAGCTAATGCTAACATGATTCCGACGGACCTAAGCATCGCTACGGGTGAGAAATTCTCATCGTAGTCAACTCCTTGAACTTGTGAAAAGACTCTTTCCCACAAGTCGAGCTTCATAGACGGTAACAGTACCGCCCACGTCCGTCTTCTTCTTAAAGATCCATTTATCTCAATGGCTCGCTGATCAACGGGCAAGTCCACTAAAGTCCATACTCTGTTCTGATACATGGATCCTATCTCGGATTTCATGGCTTCTAACCATTTGTCGGAATACGGGCCCACCATCGCTTCTCCATAGCTCGTAGGTTCATTGTTGTCTAACAACATGATATCTAAGACAGGATTACCGTACCACTCAGGAGTAGTACATATCCTTGTCGACCTATGAGGTTCGATAACAACTTGATCCGAAGCTTCATGATCACTATCATTAACTTCCTCTTCAATAGACGTAGGCGCCACAGAAAACATCTTTCTGTGTTGCATCATTCTCTGGTTGAAGTAAAGGTTCGACAACCTCATCAAGTTCTATCTTCCTCCCACCCAATTCTTTCGAGAGAAACTCCTTCTCGAGAAAGGACCCGTTCTTAGCGACAAACAATTTGCCCTCGGATCTGAGATAGAAGGTATACCCAACTGTCACCCTTGGGTATCCTATGAAGATGTGTTTGTCCGCTTTGGGTTCGAGCTTCTCCGGCTGAAGCCCTAAACATCGCATCCCCAAAAATTAAGAAACGACAACTTTGGTTTCTTGAGAAACCAATGTTCATATGACGTCGTCTCAACGGACTTAGATGGTGTCCTATCTAAAGTGAATGCAGTTATCTCTAACGCATATCCTCAAAATGAAAACGATAGATTGGTAAGAGACATCATAGATCGCACCATATCTCATAGGGTTTGATTACGACGTCCGGACACACCATTACCTTGTGGTGTTCCAGGTGGCTTCAACTGTGAAACAATTCCACAATGTCTTAAGTGATTGCCAAACTCATAACTCTGAAAAATCCCCTTTTGATCAGATCATAGGAACATGATCTTATTGTTATGATGAGTCTTAACTTCACTCTGAAATCGCTTGAACTTTTCAAGCGTTTCAGACTTGTGCTTCATTAAGTAGATATACCTATATCTACCCAAATCGTTAGTGAAGATGAGAAAATAGTGATATCCACCGCACGCTTCAATTCTCACTGGATCACACGCATCAGCATGCATGATTTCCAACAAGTCACTTGCCCGTTTCATTGTACCTGAAAACGGGGTCTTAGTCATCCTGCCCATGAGGCATGGCTCGCATGTGTCAAGTGATTCGAAATCAAGTGACTCCAAACATCCATCGACATGGAGTTTCTTCATGCATCTTACGCCAATATGACCTAAGCGGTAGTGCCACGAGAAAGTGGTACTATCATTATTAACTCTACATCTTTTGGCGTGAACGTGTGTATTACCACGACCGAGATTCAATGAACCATTCACATAGGGTGCATGACCATGAAAGGTATCATTCATGTAAACAGAATAACCATTATTCTCTAACTTAAATGAATGACCGTATTGCAATGAACATGATCTAATCATATTCATGCTCAATGTAGACACCTTATAACATTTATCTAGGTTCAATACTAATCCTGAAGGCAGATGGAGCGTGCGATGGTGATCTCATCAATTTTGGAAACACTTCCAACACACATCGTCACCTCGCCCTTAGCCAGTCTCCGTTTAGTCCGTAGCTTTTGCTTCAAGTCACCAATAATAGTAACTGAACCGGTATCCAATACCGAGGTGCTACCAGGAGTACTAGTAAGGTACACATTAATAACACGTATATACTTTGTTGAAGTTGCCAGCCTTCTTATCTACCATGCATTTGGGGTAATTCCGCTACCAGTGACCATCCCCTTTACAATAGAAGCACTTAGTCTCGGGTTTGGGTTCAACCTTGGGTTCCTTTACTGGAGCGGCAACTAGTTTGCCATTCATGAAGTTTCCCTTCTAGCCCTTGCCTTTCTTGAAACCAGTGGTCTTGTCAAACCATCAACACTTGATGCTCCTTCTTGATTTCTACCTTTTGCGGTCTTAAGCACCGCGAACAGCTCCAGGATCAACTCCATCCCTTGCATGTTATAGTTCATCACGAAGATCTAGTAGCTTAGTGATAGTGGCTAGAGAACTCTATCAATCACTATCTTATCTGGAAGTTTAACTCCCACTTGATTTAAGTGATTGTAGTACCCAGACATTCTGAGCACATGCTCACTAGCTGAGCTATTCTCCTCCATCTTGCTGGCAAAAAAACTTGTCAGAGGTCTCACACCTCTCAACACGGGCATGAGCCTGAAATCCCAATTTCAGCTCTTGGAACATCTCATATGTTCTACGGTGTTCAAAACGTCATTGGAATCCCGATTCTAAGCCGTAAAGTATGGTGCACTAAACTATCAAGTAGTCATCAGGATGTGTCTGTCAGGTGTTCACAACATCCACAGACGACGTTGTAGGGGTTTGCACATCGAGCGGTGCATCAAAGACGTAAGCCTTCTGTGTAGCAGTGAGGACACTCCTCGGACTACGGACCTAGTCCGCATCATTGCTTACAATATCTTTCAACTTAATCTTTCTCTAGGAACGTATTGAAACAGGGAGCTACAACGTGAGCTATTTATCTACAACATATTTGCGAAGACAATTTAGACTATGTTCATGATAATTGAGTTCATCTAATCAAATTATTTAATGAACTCCCACTCAGATAGACATCCCTCTAGTCATCTAAGTGAAACATGATCCGAATCGACTAGGCCGTGTCCGATCATCACGTAAGACGGACTAGTCATCAACGGTGAACATCTCATGTTGATCGTATCTTCTATACGACTCATGTTCGACCTTTCAGTCTTCCATGTTCCGAGGCCATGTATGTACATGCTAGGCTCGTCAAGTCAACCTAAGTGTTTCGCATGTGTCCCGAGGCCATGTCTGTACATGCTAGGCTCGTCAACACCCGTTGTATTCGAACGTTAGAATCTATCACACTCGATCATCACGTGGTGCTTCGAAACGACGAACCTTCGCAACGGTGCACAGTTAGGGGGAACACTTTTCTTGAAATTTTAGAGAGGGATCATCTTATTTAAGCTACCGTCGTTCTAAGCAAATAAGATGTAAAACATGATAAACGTCACATGCAATCAAATAGTGACATGATATGGCCAATATCATTTTGCTCCTTTTGATCTCCATCTTCGGGGCTCCATGATCATCATTGTCACCGGCATGACACCATGATCTCCATCATCGTGTCTTCTTGAAGTTGTCTTGTCATCTATTACTTCTACTACTATGGCTAACGCTTTAGCAATAAAGTAAAGTAATTACATGACGTTTATGTTGACACATAGGTCAAAAATAAATTAAGACAACTCCTATGGCTCCTGCCGGTTGTCATACTCATCGACATGCAAGTCGTGATTCCTATTACAAGAACATGATCAATCTCATACATCACATATATCATTCATCACATCCTTTTGGCCATATCACATCACAAGGCATATCTTGCAAAAACAAGTTAGACGTCCTCTAATTGTTGTTGCAAGTTTTTACGTGGCTGCTATAGGTTTCTAGCAAGAACGTTTCTTACCTACGCCAAAACCACAACGTGATATGCCAATTTCTATTTACTCTTCATACGGACCTTTTTCATCGAATCCGATCCGACTAAAGTGGGAGAGATAGACACCCGCTAGCCACCTTATGCAACTAGTGCATGTCAGTCGGTGGAACCAGTCTCACGTAAGAGTACGTGTAAGGTCGGTCCGGGCCGCTTCATCCCACGATGCCGCCGAATGAAGATAAGACTAGTAACGGCAAGTAAATTGACAAAATCGACGCCCACAACTGCTTTGTGTTCTACTCGTGCATAGAAACTACGCATAGACCTAGCTCATGATGCCACTGTTGGGGATCGTAGCAGAAATTCAAAATTTTCTACGCATCCCCAAGATCAATCTATGGAGTAACCTAGCAACGAGGGGAAGGAGAGTGCATCTACATACCCTTGTAGATCGCTAAGCGGAAGCGTTCAAGTGAACGGGGTTGATGGAGTCGTACTCGTCGTGATCCAAATCACCGATGATCCTAGCGCCGAACGGACGGCACCTCCGCGTTCAACACACGTACGGTTGGGAGACGTCTCCTCCTTCTTGATCCAGCAAGGTGAGAGGAGAAGTTGAGGGAAAACTCCGACAGCACGACGGCGTGGTGGTGATGGAGCTCGTGGTTCTCCGGCAGGGCTTCGCCAAGCACTACGGAGGAGGATGAGGTGTTGGAGGAGGAAGAGGGCTGCGCCAGGGGAAGGGTGCGGCTGCCCTCTCTCTCCCTCACTATATATAGGGGGAAGGGAGGAGGGGGAGGCTCCCTAGGTTTCCTAGGGGAGGGGCGGCGGCCATAGGGGAAACCCTAGATGGGTTTGGGCGCCCCCACCCCCTAGGAAACTTGCCCCCCAAGCCGGGAGGGGCGGCTGCCCTAGGGGTGGCGCCCCCACCTCTCCTGGTTACGTGAGATGGGGTGGGAGGGGCGCTCAGCCCCATAGTGGGCTGATGTGCCCTCTCCCCTTGGCCCATAAGGCCCCCCAATGCTTGCCGGGGCCTCTGAAACCCCTTTCGGACACGCCGGTCATCACCTGGTACCCCCGGAACAATTCCGGACTCCAATACCCTTCGTCCAATATACCGTTCTTCACCTCCGGACCATTCGGGAGCTCCTCGTCATGTCCGGGATCTCATTCGGGACTCCGAACAACCTTCGGTAACCACATACTATTTCCCATAACAACTCTAGCGTCATCGAACCTTAAGTGTGTAGACCCTACGGGTTCGGGAACCATGCAGACATGACCGAGACAACTCTCCGGCCAATAACCAACAGCGGGATCTGGATACCCATGTTGGCTCCCACATGTTCCACGATGATCTCATCGGATGAACCACGATGTTGAGGATTCAATCAATCCCGTATACAATTCCCTTTGTCCAGCGGTATTGTACTTGCCCGAGATTCAATCGTCGGTATCCCGATACCTTGTTCAATCTCGTTACCGACAAGTCTCTTTACTCATTCCGTAACACATCATCACGTGATCAATTCCTTGGTCACATTGTGCACATGATGATGTCCTACCGAGTGGGCCCAGAGATACCTCTCCGTTTACACGGAGTGACAAATCCCAGTCTCGATTCGTGCCAACCCAACAGACACTTTCGGAGATACCTGTAGTGTACCTTTATAGCCACCCAGTTACGTTGTGACGTTTGGCACACCCAAAGCACTCCTACGGTATCCGGGAGTTGCACAATCTCATGGTCTAAGGAAATGATACTTGACATTAGAAAAGCTTTAGCAAACGAACTACACGATCTTGTGCTAGGCTTAGGATTGGGTCTTGTCCATCACATCATTCTCCTAATGATGTGATCCCGTTATCAACGACATCCAATGTCAATGGTCAGGAAACCGTAACCATCTATTGATCAACGAGCTAATCAACTAGAGGCTTACTAGGGACATGGTGTTGTCTATGTATCCACACATGTATCTGAGTTTCCTATCAATTCAATTCTAGCATGGATAATAAATGATTATCATGAACAATGAAATATAATATAATAATAACTAATTTATTATTGCCTCTAGGGCATATTTCCAACAGTCTCCCACTTGCACTAGAGTCAATAATCTAGTTCACATCGCCATGTGATTAACACTCACAGGTCACATCGCCATGTGACCAACATCCAAAGAGTTTACTAGAGTCAATGACCTTGTTCACATCACTATGTGATTAACACTCAATGAGTTCTGGGTTTGATCATGTTATGCTTGTGAGAGAGGTTGTAGTCAACGGGTCTTGCCATATTCAGATCCCTATGTATTTCGCAAAACTTTATGTCATATCATAGATGCTACTACCACGTTCCACTTGGAGTTATTCCAAATTGTTGCTCCATTATACGTATCCGGTATCTCTACTCAGAGCTATCCAGATAGGTGTTAAGCTTGCATCGACGTAACTCTTTACGTTGAACTCTTTATCACCTCCATAACTGAGAAACATTTCCTTATTCCCCTAAGGATAATTTTGACCGCTATCTGGCGATCCAGTCCTAGATTACCTTTGTACCCTCTTGCCAGACATGTGGCAAGGCACACATCAGGTGCTGTACTCAGCATGGCATACCGTATAGGGCCTATGACAAGAGCATAGGAGACGACCTTCGTCCTTCCTCTTTCTTCTGCCGTGGTCATTCTTTGAGTCTTACTCAACTTCACACCTTACAACTCAGGTAAGAACCCCTTCTTTGACTGATCTATTTTGAACTCCTTCAAAAACATGTCAAGGTGTGCGTTCTTTGAAAGTATCATCAGGCGTCTTGATCTATCTCTATAGATCTTGATGCCCAATATCTAAGCAGCTTTATCCAGGTCTTCCTTTGAAAAACACCTTCAAACAACCGTTTATGCTTTCCAGCAATTCTACATTATTTCTGATCTACAATATTTCATCCAAATATACTTATCAGAAATGTTGTAGTGCTCCCACTCACTTTCTTGTAAATACAAGTTTCTAGCAAACATTGTATAAACCTAAAAGCTGTGATCACTCTATCAAAGCATATATTCTGACTCCGAGATGCTTGCTCTACTCCATAGAAGGATCACTGGAGCCAGCATACCTTTTAGCATCCTTAGGATCGACAAAACTTTGATTGTATTACATACAACTCTTTCTTACGAAAACTGGTAAGAAAACTTGTTTTTGACATCCATCTGTCAGATTTCATAAACGAAAAATACAGCTAATGCTAACATGATTCCGACGGACCTATGCATCGCTACGGGTGAGAAATTCTCATCGTAGTCAACTCCTTGAACTTGTGAAAAGACTCTTTCCCACAAGTCGAGCTTCATAGACGGTAACATTACCGCCCATGTCCGTCTTCTTCTTAAAGATCCATTTATCTCAATGGCTCGCTGATCATCGGGCAAGTCCACTAAAGTCCATACTCTGTTCTGATACATGGATCCTATCTCGGATTTCATGGCTTCTAACCATTTGTCGGAATACGAGCCCACCATCGCTTCTCCATAGCTCGTAGGTTCATTGTTGTCTAACAACATGATATCTAAGACAGGATTACCGTACCACTCAGGAGTAGTACATATCCTTGTCGACTTACGAGGTTCAATAACAACTTGATCCGAAGCTTCATGATCACTATCATTAACTTCCTCTTCAATAGACGTAGGCGCCACAGAAAACATCTTTCTGTGTTGCATCACTCTCTGGTTGAAGTAAAGGTTCGACAACCTCATCAAGTTCTATCTTCCTCCCAGCCAATTCTTTCGAGAGAAACTCCTTCTCGAGAAAGGACCCGTTCTTAGCGACAAACAATTCGCCCTCGGATCTGATATAGAAGGTATACCCAACTGTCACCCTTGGGTATCCTATGAAGATGTGTTTGTCCGCTTTGGGTTCGAGCTTCTTCGGCTGAAGCCCTAAACATCGCATCCCCAAAAATTAAGAAATGACAACTTTGGTTTCTTGCCAAACCAATGTTCATATGACGTCGTCTCAACGGACTTAGATGGTGTCCTATCTAAAGTGTATGCAGCTATCTCTAACGCATAACCTCAAAATGAAAACGATAGATTGGTAAGAGACATCATAGATCGCACCATATCTCATAGGGTTCGATTACGACGTCCGGACACACCATTACCTTGTGGTGTTCCAGGTGGCTTCAACTGTGAAACAATTGCACAATGTCTTAAGTGATTGCCAAACTCATAACTCAGAAAAATCCCCTTTTGATCAGATAGGAACATGATCTTATTGTTATGATGATTCTTAACTTCACTCTGAAATCGCTTGAACTTTTCAAACGTTTCAGACTTGTGCTTCATTAAGTAGATATACCTATATCTACCCAAATCGTCAGTGAAGATGAGAAAATAGTGATATCCGCCGCACGCTTCAATTCTCACTGGATCACACGCATCAGCATGCATGATTTCCAACAAGTCACTTGCCCGTTTCATTGTACCTGAAAATGGGGTCTTAGTCATCCTGCCCATGAGGCATGGCTCGCATGTGTCAAGTGATTCAAAATCAAGTGACTCCAAACATCCATCGACATGGAGTTTCTTCATGCATCTTACGCCAATATGACCTAAGCGGCAGTGCCACGAGAAAGTGGTACTATCATTATTAACTCTACATCTTTTGGCGTGAACGTGTGTATTACCACGACCAAGATTCAATGAACCATTCACATAGGGTGCATGACCATGAAAGGTATCATTCATGTAAACAGAATAACCATTATTCTCTAACTTAAATGAATGACCGTATTGCAATGAACATGATCTAATCATATTCATGCTCAATGTACACACCAGATAACATTTATCTAGGTTCAATACTAATCCTGAAGGCAGATGGAGCGTGCGATGGTGATCTCATCAATTTTGGAAACACTTCCAACACACATCATCACCTCGCCCTTAGCCAGTCTCCGTTTAGTCCGTAGCTTTTGCTTCAAGTCACCAATAATAGTAACTGAACCGGTATCCAATACCCAGGTGCTACCAGGAGTACTAGTAAGGTACACATTAATAACACGTATATACTTTGTTAAAGTTGCCTGCCTTCTTATCTACCATGCATTTGGGGTAATTCCGCTACCAGTGACCGTCCCCTTTACAATAGAAGCACTTAATCTCGGGTTTGGGTTCAACCTTGGGTTCCTTTACTGGAGCGGCAACTGGTTTGCCATTCATGAAGTTTCCCTTCTAGCCCTTGCCCTTCTTGAAACCAGTGGTCTTGTCAAACCATCAACACTTCATGCTCCTTCTTGATTTCTACCTTTTGCGGTCTTAAGCACCGCGAACAGCTCCGGGATCAACTCCATCCCTTGCATGTCATAGTTCATCACGAAGATCTAGTAGCTTAGTGATAGTGGCTAGAGAACTCTATCAATCACTAGCTTATCTGGAAGTTTAACTCCCACTTGATTTAAGTGATTGTAGTACCCAGACATTCTGAGCACATGCTCACTAGCTGAGCTATTCTCCTCCATCTTGTTGGCAAAAGAACTTGTCAGAGGTCTCACACCTCTCAACACGGGCATGAGCCTGAAATCCCAATTTCAGCTCTTGGAACATCTCATATGTTCTATGGCGTTCAAAACGTCATTGGAATCCCGATTCTAAGCCGTAAAGTATGGTGCACTAAACTATCAAGTAGTCATCAGGATGTGTCTGTCAGGTGTTCACAACATCCACAGACGATGTTGTAGGGGTTTGCACATCGAGCGGTGCATCAAAGACGTAAGCCTTCTGTGTAGCAGTGAGGACACTCCTCGGACTACGGACCTAGTCCGCATCATTGCTTACAATATCTTTCAACTTAATCTTTCTCTAGGAACGTATTGAAACAGGGAGCTACAACGTGAGCTATTTATCTACAACATATTTGCGAAGACAATTTAGACTATGTTCATGATAATTGAGTTCATCTAATCAAATTATTTAATGAACTCCCACTCAGATAGACATCCCTCTAGTCATCTAAGTGAAACATGATCCAAATCGACTAGGCCGTGTCCGATCATCACGTGAGACGGACTAGTCATCAACGGTGAACATCTCATGTTGATCGTATCTTCTATACGACTCATGTTTGACCTTTCGGTCTTCCGTGTTCCAAGGCCATGTCTGTACATGCTAGGCTCATCAAGTCAACCTAAGTGTTTCGCATGTGTCCCGAGGCCATGTCTGTACATGCTAGGCTCGTCAACACCCGTTGTATTCGAACATTAGAATCTATCACACTCGATCATCACGTGGTGCTTCGAAATGACGAACCTTCGCAACGGTGCACAGTTAGGGGGAACACTTTTCTTGAAATTTTAGAGAGGGATCATCTTATTTAAGCTACCGTCGTTCTAAGCAAATAAGATGTAAAACATGATAAACGTCACATGCAATCAAATAGTGACATGATATGGCCAATATCATTTTGCTCCTTTTGATCTCCATCATCGGGGCTCCATGATCATCATTGTCACCGGCATGACACCATGATCTCCATCATCGTGTCTTCTTGAAGTTGTCTCGTCATCTATTACTTCTACTACTATGGCTAACGCTTTAGCAATAAAGTAAAGTAATTACATGACGTTTATGTTGACACGCAGGTCATAAATAAATTAAGACAACTCCTATGGCTCCTGCCGGTTGTCATACTCATCGACATGCAAGTCGTGATTCCTATTACAAGAACATGATCAATCTCATACATCACATATATCATTCATCACATCCTTTTGGCCATATCACATCACAAGGCATATGCTGCAAAAACAAGTTAGACGTCCTCTAATTGTTGTTGCAAGTTTTTACGTGCCCGCTATAGGTTTCTAGCAAGAACGTTTCTTACCTACGCCAAAACTACAACGTGATATGCCAATTTCTATTTACCCTTCATACGGACCTTTTTCATCGAATCCGATCCGAGTAAAGTGGGAGAGACAGACACCCGCTAGCCACTTATGCAACTAGTGCATGTCAGTCGGTGGAACCAGTCTCACGTAAGAGTACGTGTAAGGTCGGTCCGGGCCGCTTCATCCCACGATGCCGCCGAATCAAGATAAGACTAGTAACGGCAAGTAAATTGACAAAATCGATGCCCACAACTGCTTTGTGTTCTACTCGTGCATAGAAACTACGCATAGACCTAGCTCATGATGCCACTGTTGGGGATCGTAGCAGAAATTCAAAATTTTCTACGCATCACCAAGATCAATCTATGGAGTAACCTAGCAATGAGGGGAAGGAGAGTGCATCTACATACCCTTGTTGATCGCTAAGCGGAAGCGTTCAAGTGAACGGGGTTGATGGAGTCGTACTCGTCGTGATCCAAATCACCGATGATCCTAGCGCCGAACGGACGGCACCTCCGCGTTCAACACACGTACGGTTGGGAGACGTCTCCTCCTTCTTGATCCAGCAAGGTGAGAGGAGAAGTTGAGGGAAAACTCTGACAACACGACGGCGTGGTGGTGATGGAGCTCGTGGTTCTCCGGCAGGGCTTCGCCAAGCACTACGGAGGAGGATGAGGTGTTGGAGGAGGAAGAGGGCTGCGCCAGGGGAAGGGTGCGGCTGCCCTCTCTCTCCCTCACTATATATAGGGGGAAGGGAGGAGGGGGAGGCGCCCTAGGGTTCCCTAGGGGAGGGGCGGCGGCCACAGGGGAAACCCTAGATGGGTTTGGGCGCCCCCACCCCCTAGGAAACTTGCCCCCCAAGCCGGGAGGGGCGGCTGCCCTAGGGGTGGCGCCCCCACCTCTCCTGGTTACGTGAGATGGGGTGGGAGGGGCGCTCAGCCCCTTAGTGGGCTGATGTGCCCTCTCCCCTTAGCCCATAAGGCCCCCCAATGCTTGTCGGGGCCTCCGAAACCCCTTTCGGACACGCTTGTCATCACCTGGTACCCCCGGAACAATTCCGGAGTCCAATACCCTTCGTCCAATATACCGATCTTCACCTCCGGACCATTCCGAAGCTCCTCGTCATGTCTGGGATCTCATCTGGGACTCTGAACAACCTTCTATAACCACATACTATTTCCCATAACAACTCTAGCGTCACCGAACCTTAAGTGTGTAGACCCTACGGGTTCGGGAACCATGCAGACATGACTGAGACAACTCTCCGGCCAATAACCAACAGCGGGATCTGGATACCCATGTTGGTTCCCACATGTTCCACGATGATCTCATCAGATGAACCACGATGTCGAGGATTCAATCAATCCCGTATACAATTCCCTTTGTCCAGCGGTATTGTACTTGCCCGAGATTCGATCGTCGGTATCCCGATACCTTGTTCAATCTCGTTACCGGCAAGTCTCTTTACTCGTTCCGTAACACATCATCCCGTGATCAACTCCTTGGTCACATTGTGCACATGATGATGTCCTACCGAGTGGGCCCAGAGATACCTCTCTGTTTACACGGAGTGACAAATCCCAGTCTCGATTCGTGCCAACCCAACAGACACTTTCGGAGATACCTATAGTGTACCTTTATAGCCACCCAGTTACGTTCTGACGTTTGGCACACCCAAAGAACTCCTACGGTATCCGGGAGTTGCACAATCTCATGGTCTAAGGAAATGATACTTGACATTAGAAAAGCTTTAGCAAACGAACTACACGATCTTGTGCTAGGTTTAGGATTGGGTCTTGTCCATCACATCATTCTCCTAATGATGTGATCCCGTTATCAACGACATCCAATGTCCATGGTCAGGAAACCGTAACCATCTATTGATCAACGAGCTAGTCAACTAGAGGCTTACTAGGGACATGGTGTTGTCTATGTATCCACACATGTATCTGAGTTTCCTATCAATACAACTCTAGCATGGATATTAAATGATTATCATGAACAATGAAATATAATATAATAATAACTAATTTATTATTTCCTCTAGGGCATATTTCCAACACAGGGACCATCTAATTGGATAATGATTGTTTAGATTCTATCCCGAACACCCCCGTACTACCTACGTGGGGGCAGAAGCCGACGACTGGTTAACCCTCAGATTTCATACAACACGGCCGCACAGGAAGTGAAAATTTAAAAACATAACAAGAATTATATTACACAATCACTTTGTTTTATCATACAAGGTAGAGGGAGATCGAATACATTCATACAAAGATAGTGTCTTTCGCACGATGATCCGCAACAATGCGGGACCCCTCCAAGACATCGCCGAAGTATCGCTCGGGTGTGCGGTGCTCCTTGTCCTGCGGCGGCCCCTCGGTCGCTAATTTGACAGCGTCAAGCTTCGCCCACTAGACCTTGCAATAAGAGAAGGCCAGACGTGCACCCTCAATGCAGACGGACCGCTTGACGACGTCCAGCCGAGGGCAGACATCCACTAGTCGCTTCACGAGGCCGAAGTAACTGCCAGGTATAGCTTCGGCTGGCCACAACCGGATTATTAAGTCCTTCATGGCCACTTCGACCACCCTATGCAGCTCGACCAGCTGTTTTAGCTGATCACTGAAGGACACCGGATGTTCTGGCACAAGATATTGCGACCAGAACAGCTTCTTCGTGGAGCTCTCTTCTTCGGCTCGGAAGAACTCTACCGCGTCAGCCAAACTACACGGCAGATCAGTAAAAGCCCCTGGAGAACTCCGAATCTGGGTTAGTAAATGATATTTCATCTTCACATTATTGCTTTGCATATTGAATGTCTTACCCGCCACGATCTTCCTGGCGTCCTGGATCTCCTGGAGGGTGCCCTGGGCCTCATTTCGGGCTGCCTCCGCACTCTGACGAGCCTTGGCAAGTTCGATCTCTTGAACCGAGGCATCGCGCTCCAAGGCCTCGAACTTCTTCACCGCATCCTCGAGCTCCTGTTGGACCTCGTTGACCCGGGCCTTGAGCTTCTTCCGAGCGGTCTGCTCCTTGACAGTCTTCCCTTCGGCTTCAACCAGGGCCTGTTTCAGGGTCTCCACCTCAGTCGTCGCCTCTGTACATGTCATGGCATTTCGTTCATTGCATATCATTTTCCTTTTTTTGAATACACAACAGGTTATTACTTACCTTGTTTTTCCTGGAGCTGCCTCTGTTGGAAATATGCCCTAGAGGCAGTAGTAAAATGGTTATTATTATATTACCTTGTTCATGATAATTGTCTATTGTTCATGCTATAATTGTATTAACTGGAAACCGTAATACATGTGTGAATACATATATCGTAATATGTCCCTAGTAAGCCTCTAGTTGACTAGCTCGTTGATCAATAGATGGTCGTGTTTTCCTGACCATGGACATTGGAAGTCGTTGATAATGGGATCACATCATTGGGAGAATGATGTGATGGACAAGACCCAATCTTAAGTGTAGCACAAGATCGTGTAGTTCGTTTGCTAAAGCTTTTCTAATGTCAAGTATCATTTCCTTAGACCATGAGATTGTGCAACTCCAGGATACCGTAGGAATGCTTTGGGTGTACCAAACGTCATAACGTAACTAGGTGGCTATAAAGGTGCACTACAAGTATCTCCGAAAGTGTCTGTTGGGTTGGCACGAATCGAGACTGGGATTTGTCACTCCGTATGACGGAGAGGTATCTCTGGGCCCACTTGGTAATGCATCATCATAATGAGCTCAATGTGACTAAGGAGTTAGTCACGGGATCATGCATTATGGAACGAGTAAAGAGACTTGCCGGTAATGAGATTGAACGAGGTATGGGGATACCGGCGATTGAATCTCGGGCAAGTAACATACCGATAGGCAAAGGGAATTGCATACAGGATTGATTGAATCCTTGACATCGTGGTTCATCCGATGAGATCATCGTGGAACATGTAGGAACCAACATGGGTATCCAGATCCCGCTATTGGTTATTGGCCGGAGAGATGTCTCGGTCATGTCTACATGGTTCCCGAACCCGTAGGGTCTACACACTTAAGGTTCGGTGACGCTAGAGTTGTTATGGGAAATAATATGTGGTTACCGAAGGTTGTTCGGAGGCCCGAATGAGATCCCGGGCATGACGAGGAGTTCCAGAATGGTCCGGAGGTGAAGATCGATATATTGGACGAAGGGTATTGGAGTCCGGAATTGTTCCAGGGATATCGGGTGATGACCGGCGTGTCCGAAAGGGATTTCGGAGGCCCCGGCAAGCGTTGGGGGGCCTTATGGGCCAAGGGGAGGGGGCACATCAGCCCACTAAGGGGATGAGCGCCCCTCCCACCCCATCTCACGTAACTTGGAGAGGTAGGGGTGATACGTCTCCGTCGTATCTATAATTTTTGATTGTTCCATGCCAATATTCTACAACTTTCATATACTTTTGGCAACTTTTTATACTATTTTTGGGACTAACATATTGATCCAGTGCCCAGTGCCAGTTCCTATTTGTTGCATGTTTTTTGTTTCGGAGTAAATCCATATCAAACAGAGTCCAAACGGGATAAAAACTGACGGAGATTTTTTTGGAATATATGTGATTTTTGGGAAGAAAAATCCATGCAAGACGATGCTCGAGGGCGCCACGAGGCAGGGGGCACGCCCCAGGGGGGCAGGCGCGCCCTTGACCCTCGTGGCCACCACGTAAGGCGGTTGATGCCCTTCTTTCGCTGCAAGAAAGCTAATATCCGGATAGAGATCGTGTTAAAATTTCAGCCCAATCGGAGTTACGGATCTCCGGGAATATAAGAAATGGTGAAAGGGCATAATCTGAGAACGCAGAAACAGAGAGAGACAGAGAGGCAGATCCAATCTCGGAGGGGCTCTCGCCCCTCCCATGCCATGGAGGCCAAGGACCAGAGGGGAAACCCTTCTCCCATCTAGGGAGAAGGTCAAGGAAGAACAAGAAGGAGGGGGGCTCTCTCCCCCTCGCTTCCGGTAGCACCGGAGTGCCACCGGGGGCCATCATCATCACCGCAATCTTCACCAACAACTTCATCGCCATCATCACCAACTCTTCCCCCCTCTATGCAGCGGTGTAACCTCTCTCTTACCCATTGTAATCTCTAATTAAACATGGTGCTCAATGCTATATATTATTCCCCAATGATGTATGGCTATCCTATGATGTTTGAGTAGATCCGTTTTGTCCTATGGGTTATTTGATGATCGTGATTGGTTTGAGTTATATGTTTTATTATTGGTGCTGTCCTATGGTGCTCTCCGTGTCGCGCAAGCGTGAGGGATCCCCGCTGTAGGGTTTGCAATATGTTCATGATTTGCTTATAGTGGGTGGCGTGAGTGACAGAAGCACATACCCAAGTAAGTAGGTTGTTTGCGTATGGGATAAAGAGGACTTGATACTTTAATGCTATGGTTGGGTTTTACCTTAATGAACGTTGGTAGTTGCGGATGCTTGCTAATAGTTCCAATCATAAGTGCATATGATCCAAGTAGAGAAAGTATGTTAGCTTATGCCTCTCCCTCATATAAAATTGCAATAATGATTACCGGTCTAGTTATCGATTGCCTAGGGACAAATAAATTTTTTGTAACAAAAAGCTCTTTACTAAAACTAAGTTAGTTGTGTCTTTATCTAAACAGCCCCTACTTTTCATTTACATGCTCTTTATTATCTTGCAAACCTATCCAAAAACACCTACAAAGTACTTCTAGTTTCATACTTGTTCTAGGTAAAGAGAATGTTAAGTGTGTGTAGAGTTGTATTGGTGGTCGATAGAACATGAGAGAACATTTGTTCTTCCTTTAGCTCCTTGTTGGGTTCGACACTCTTACTTATCGAAAACTGTTGTGATCCCCTATACTTGTGGGTTATCAAGACGTTTTTCTGGCGACGTTGCCGGGGAGCAATGGCGTTGGGTGAATATTCTTGTGTGTGCTTGTTTGCTTTATCACTAAGTAATTTTTATTTGTTGTTCTTAGTTGTTTTCTATCTTTATTTATGGGTAGGAAACGCAAAGTACCAAAAAATTAGTTGTACCTACGAAACCAATGGGTGAAGAACCACTCAAAATCTATCACACTGCTGAAGCTTATTACTTGGGTCATCTTCGATCCCTATGTCCTCGTGCTGAAACCCCAACTAGCTTAGTTGAGGGCAAATCTTTAGATGAGCATGCTTGTTATGTGTGACACCGAATATCTGAAAAAGGGAAAATTTTACTGGGTCAAATTCATCGTTTGCAATGCCATGCTTAGAATTTATGCGAAATATATGATATTACTTGTTGTTCTGAAAACCCTAAGAAACACCTTCCCTATCAATGTGAGTTTAGTGATAATGGAATCGTATCTTCGGATGCTAAGGGTGTTTATAATTACTATGATGTTCAACAAATTGAAGAATTAGTTGCTTTTAAGGGTGCTTACGAAATTGCTTCTTTGATTGAAAAATATGATGCTACTCTTTACAAATCTGAAATTTTTGCCATACTTAAATATTGCTATGATAATTATGCTTCTAATGCCTATGTTGAACCATATATTGAGGACTACACCGCTGTCCAAGAAGAGACTAATATTTTGCAGGAGTCTATGGAAGAAGAAATTGATGAAACTGTGAGCTTATTGGATGAAAAAGATGAGGAGGAGAGCAAAGAACAAAAGGAGGAAGAGCGGATTAGCTACCCGTGCCCACCTTCTAATGAGAGTAACTCTTCAACTCATACATTGTTTAATTTCAATTCATGCTTACCGAAGGATGATTGTTATGATGATTGTTATGATCCCGTTGATTCTCTTGAAATATCCCTTTTTGATGATGCTTGCTATGCTTGTGGCCATGATGCCAATATGAATGATGCTTATGGAGATGAACTTGCTATATTTCCTTATGTTAAACATGAAATTGTTGCTATTGCACCCACACATGATAGTCCTATTATCAGTTTGAATTCTCCAAACTACACTATATGGGAGAAGTTTGTGCTTATTAAGGATTATATTGATGGGTTGCTGTTTACTGTTGCACATGATGATTTTGATATATACAATATGCATGTGCTTGCTGCTCCTACTTGCAATTATTATGAGAGAGGAACTATATCTCCACCTCTCTATGTTTCCAACACGATAAAATTGCAAGAAACTGTTTATACTATGCATTGGCCTTTACTTTGTGTGCATGAATTGTTCTTTTATGACATGCCGATGCATAGGAAGAGAGTTAGACTTCGTCATTACATGATATACGTTGCTTTGTGCTCACTACTAAATTACAAATCATTGCTAATTAAAATTGGCTTTGATATACCTTGGGATCCGGGTGGATTCACTACTTGAGCACTATATGCCTAGCTTAATGGCTTTAAAGAAAGTGCTGCCAGGGAGACAACCCAGAAGTTTTAGAGAGTCATTTATTTCTGTTGAGTGTTTCATATAGTTTAAAAACAAAAAATAAATAAAGAGGGGAACCCAAAACTTTTTCAAAAAGAAAAGCGAAAGTGAGAAAGACAATCATTGTTGAAGTGGGAGCTAGCCTTGAACTTGGTTCATGCTCACGAAAACTTTGTGAATCTTGATTACAGAAACTTTTCAACAAAAATAATTATCCCCTTGTACAATTACATTGTATTATAAAAATAATGTGTCAAGGTTTGCCTTTAGGATGTTTACATTTGCTTGATGGTTTGTACGGTGTAGGACAGAAACTTTGGCTGTAGTGCGTGATTTTACATTTTTAGCTGGAATGTCAAATGGTTCTGATTCTTTATGCACTGTCTTTATATACAAATTTTTTATTTTTCCTAATTTTGGCATAATGTTTCAAGTATCAGAACTATGGTGAATGTTCAGATTATTACAGACTGTTCTATTTTAGACAGATTCTGTTTTTGATGCATAGTTTGCTTGTTCTGATGAAACTATCGATTTATATCAGTGGATTAAGCCATCAAAAAGTTATATTAAAGTAGACACAATGCAAAAACAAAACATGAATTGGTTTACAACAGTACTTAGAGTAGTGATTTGCTTTATTGTACTAACGGATCTCACCGAGTTTTGTGTTGAAGTTTTGTGTGGATTTAGTGTTTGATGATCGAGAAGGTCTCGATGTGAGAAGAAGGAAGAGAGGCAAGAGCTCAAGCTTGGGGATGACCGAGGCATCCCAAGTAAATATTCAAGGAGACTCAAGCGTCTAAGCTTGGGGATGCCCCGTAAGGCATCCCCTCTTTCTTCAAGAAGTATCGGTACGTTTTTGGATTCGTTTCATTCATGCGATATGTGCAATCTTGGAGCTTCTTTTGCATTTAGTTTTCATTTTTATTTTATGCACCATGATCGTATGGGATAGTCCTTGGTTGATTTGTAGAATGCTCTATGCACTTCACTTATATCTTTTGAGTATGGCTTTATAGAATGCTTCATGTGCTTCACTTATATCATTTGAAGTTTGGATTGCCTGTTTCTCTTTACATAGAAAACCGTCATTTGTAGAATGCTATTTTGCTTCACTTATATTTGTTAGAGCACGGGCATATCTTTTTTAGAAAGAATTAAACTCTCTTGCTTCACTTATATCTATTTAGAGAGATGACAGGAATTGGTCATTCACATGGTTAGTAATAAAATCCAACATAAAACTTGTAGATCACTGAATATGATATGTTTGATTCCTTGCAATAGTTTTGCGATATAAACATGGTGATATTAGATTCATGCTAGTGGGTAGTTGTGGATTAGTAGAAATACTTGTGTTGAGGTTTGTGATTCCCGTAGCATGCACGTATGGCGAACCGTTATGTGACGAAGTCGGAGTATGAGGTATTTATTGATTGTCTTCCTTATGAGTGGCGGTCGGGGACGAGCGATGGTCTTTTCCTACCAATCTATCCCCCTAGGAGCATGCGCGTAGTACTTTGTTTCGATAGCCAATAGACTTTTGCAATAAGTATGTGAGTTCTTTATGACTAATGTTGAGTCCATGGATTATACGCACTCTCACCCTTCCACCATTGCTAGCCTCTCTAGTACCGCGCAACATTCGCCGGTACCATAAACCCACCATATACCTTCCTCAAAATAGCCACCATACCTACCTATCATGACATTTCCATAGCCATTCCGAGATATATTGCCATGCAGCTTCCATCATCATCATATACATGACTTGAGCATTCATTGTCATATTGCTATGCATGATCGTAAGATAGCTAGCATGATGTTTTCATGGCTTGTCCATTTTTTGATGTCATTGCTACGCTAGATCATTGCACATCCCAGTACACCGCCAGAGGCATTCATATAGAGTCATATCTTTGTTCTAGTATCGAGTTGTAATATTGAGTTGTAAGTAAATAAAAGTGTTATGATCACCATTATTAGAGCATTGCCCCAGGGAGGAAAGGATGATGGAGACTATGATTCCCCCACAAGTCGGGATGAGACTCCGGACTTTAAAAAAAATAAAAGAGGCCAAAGAAGCCCACAAAAAAATAAAAGAGGCCAAAGAAGCCCACCAAAAAAATAAAAAAAATAAAAAAACAAAAAAAGAGAGAAAAGGAGAGAAGGGGCAATGTTACTATCCTTTTACCACACTTGTGCTTCGGAGTAGCACCATGTTCTTCATATAGAGAGTCTCTTGAGTTATCACTTTCATATACTAGTGGGAATTTTCATTATAGAACTTGGCTTGTATATTACGATGATGGGCTTCCTCAAACGCCCGAGGTCTTCATGAGCAAGCAAGTTGGATGCATACCCACTTAGTTTTCAGTCTGAGCTTTCATACACTTATAGCTCTTAGTGCATCTGTTGCATGGCAATCCCTACTCACTCACATTGATATGTATTGATGGGCATCTCCATAGCCCGTTGATGTGCCTAGTTGATGTGAGACTATCTCATGCGTGAAAGTTGAAAAGGTTTGAGAACATCAAAAGTATGAAACAATTGCTTGGCTTGTCATCGGGGTTGTGCATGATTTGAATATTTTGTGTGGTGAAGATGGAGCATAGCCAGACTATATGATTTTGTAGGGATAACTTACTTTGGCCATGTTATTTTGAAAATGCATGGTTGCTTTATTAGTATGCTTGAAGTATTATTATCTTAATGTCAAATGATAGACTATTGCTTTGAATCACTCGTGTCTTAATATTCATGCCATGATAACATTACATGATCAAGATTATGCTAGGTAGCATTCCACATCAAAAGTTATCTTTTTTATCATTTACCTACTCAAGGACGAGCAGGAATTAAGCTTGGGGGTGCTGATACGTCTCCGTCGTATCTATAATTTTTTATTGTTCCATGCCAATATTCTACAACTTTCATATACTTTTGGCAATTTTTATATTATTTTTGGGACTAACATATTGATCCAGTGCCCAGTGCCAGTTCTTGCTTGTTGAATGTTTTTTGTTTCGCAGTAAATCCATATCAAACGGAGTCCAAACGGGATAAAAACTGACGGAGATTTTTTTGGAATATATGTGATTTTTGGGAAGAAAAATCCATGCGAGACGATGCCCGAGGGGGCCACGAGGCAGGGGGCGCGCCCCAGGGGGGCAGGCGCGCCCCTGTCACTCGTGTTTGAAAGAAAAAAGGGGGTTTTTTGCAACCGTTATTTCTTATTTCTTGCCTATATCATATCACGGAAACCTTTCGCTTTGGAACGTGGAGAGATGGCTGAGTGGACTAAAGCGGCGGATTGCGCATCATTCCCCACAAGACAAGAACCTTTATTTCGAAATAAAAAATTCTATTCACGTCGGAAATGAGAGATTTTTTGTTTCTCCATACAGAATTAAAAATTATGTCGGTTATTTTGAAGTTATTCTAATCTCGCACACACACAAATTTGCAATTATTCATCTACTACTGGAATTTGGATTTATTTTATCAATGCAAATTGGATTTGGATAGAAGGGTACATTCTTTCTAATATTTTAGATAGAAGAAATGTTTCTTCTATCTAAAATATTTGATACCCTTCTTTCGCCGCAAGAAAGCTAATATCCGGATAGAGATCGTGTTAAAATTTCAGCCCAATCAGAGTTACAGATCTCCGGGAATATAAGAAACGGTGAAAGGGCAGAATCTGAGAACGCAGAAATAGAGAGAGATAGAGAGACAGATCCAATCTCGGAGGGGCTCTCGCCCCTCCCATGCCATGGAGGCCAAGGACCAGAGGGAAACCCTTCTCCCATCTAGGGAGAAGGTCAAGGAAGAACAAGAAGGAGGGGGGCTCTCTCCCCCTCACTTCCGGTAGCACCGGAGTGCCACCGGGGGCCATCATCATCACAGCAATCTTCACCAACAACTTCACCGCCATCATCACCAACTCTTCCCCCCTCTATGCAGCGGTGTAACCTCTCTCTTACCCGCTGTAATCTCTACTTAAACATGGTGCTCAACGCTATATATTATTCCCCAATGATGTAAGGCTATCCTGTGATGTTTGAGTAGATCCGTTTTGTCCTATGGGTTATTTGATGATCGTGATTGGTTTGAGTTGCATGTTTTATTATTGGTACTGTCCTATGGTGCTCTCCGTGTCGCGCAAGCGTGAGGGATCCCTGCTGTAGGGTTTGCAATATGTTCATGATTTGCTTATGGTGGGTGGTGTGAGTGACAGAAGCACAGACCCGAGTAAGTAGGTTGTTTGAGTATGCGATAAAGAGGACTTGATACTTTAATGCTATGGTTGGGTTTTACCTTAATGAACGTTACTAGTTGCGGATGCTTGCTAATAGTTCCCATCATAAGTGCATATGATCCAAGTAGAGAAAGTATGTTAGCTTATGCCTCTCCCTCATATAGAATTGCAATAATGATTACCAGTCTAGTTATCGATTGCCTAGGGACAAATAACTTTCTCGTAACAAAAAGCTCTTTACTAAAACTAAGTTAGTTGTGTCTTTATCTAAACAGCCCCTAATTTTCATTTACATGCTCTTTATTATCTTGCAAACCTATCCAAAAACACCTACAAAGTACTTCTAGTTTCATACTTGTTCTAGGTAAAGAGAACATTAAGTGTGCCTAGAGTTGTATCGGTGGTTGATAGAACTTGAGGGAACATTTGTTCTGCATTTAGCTCCTCGTTGGGTTCAACACTCTTACTTATCAAAAAATGTTGTGATCCCCTATACTTGTGGGTTATCAGGGGGCGCCTCCCCTAGGGCAGCCACCCCTCCAGGCTTGGGGGGCAAGTTTCCTAGGGGTGGGGGCGCCCAGACCCATCTAGGGTTTCCCCTGTGGTCGCCGCCCCTACCCTAGGGAAACCCTAGGGCACCTCCTCCTCCCCCTTCCCCTGGCGTAGCCCCTCCCCCTCTCCTACACCTCCTCCTCCTCCGTAGTGCTTGGCGAAGCCCTGCCAGAGAACCACGAGCTCCATCACCACCACGCCGTCGTGTTGTCGAAGTTCTCCCTCAACTTCTCCACTCCCCTTGCTGGATCAAGAAGGAGGAGACGTCCCCGGGCTGTACGTGTCTTGAACGTGGAGGCGCAGTTGTTTGGCGCTTAGATCGGAATCGACCGCGATTTGAATCACTACGTGTACGACTCCACCAACCGCGTTCTTGTAACGCTTCCTCTTAGCGATCTTCAAGGGTATGAAGATGCACTCCCTCTCTCTCGTTGCTAGTATCTCCTAGATTGATCTTCGTGACACGTAGGAATTTTTTTGAATTATTGCTACGTTCCCCAACAGTGGCATCATGAGCTAGGTCTATGCGTTGATTCTATGCACGAGTAGAACACAAAGCAGTTGTGGGCGATGATTTGTTCAATTTGCTTACCGTTACTAGTCTTATCTTGATCCGGCGGCATTGTGGGATGAAGCGGCCCGGACCGACCTTACACGTACGCTTACGTGAGACTGGTTCCACCGACTGACATGCACTTGATGCATAAGGTGGCTGGCGGGTGTCTGTCTCTCCCACTTTAGTCGGATCGGATTCGATGAAAAGGGTCCTTATGAAGGGTAAGTAGCAATTGGCATATCACTGTTGTGGTTTTGCGTAGGTAAGAAACGTTCTTGCTAACCCATAGCAGCCACGTAAAACATGCAACAACAATTAGAGGATGTCTAACTTTTTTTGCAGGGTATGCTATGTGATGTGATATGGCCAGAAGGATGTGATGAATGATATATGTGATGTATGTGATTGATCATGTTCTTGTAATAGGAATCACGACTTGCATGTCGATGAGTATGACAACCGGCAGGAGCCATAGGAGTTGTCTTAATTTATTTATGACCCGCGTGTCAATGAAAATGACATGTAATTACTTTACTTTATTGCTAACTGTTAGCCATAGTAGTAGAAGTAATAGTTGGCGAGACAACTTCATGAAGACACGATGATGGAGATCATGGTGTCATGCCGGTGACGATGGTGTTCATGCCGCGCCTCGAAGATGGAGATCAAAGGCGCAAGATGATATTGTCCATATCATGTCACTTTATGATTTGCATGTGATGTTTGTCATGTTTACATCTTATTTGCTTAGAACGACGGTAGCATAAATAAGATGATCCCTCACTAAAATTTCAAGAAAGTGTTCCCCTTAACTGTGCACCGTTGCAAAGGTTCGTTGTTTCGAAGCACCACGTGATGATCGGGTGTGATAGATTCTAACGTTCGAATACAACGGGTGTAAGCCAGATTTACACATGCAAAACACTTAGGTTGACTCGACGAGCCTAACATGCACAGACATGGCCTCGGAACACGAGACCGAAAGGTCGAACATGAGTCGTATAGTAGATATGTGTTGGGGAACGTAGCAGAATTTTAAAATTTTCTATGCATCACCAAGTTCAATCTATGGAGTCATCTAGCAACGAGGGAGAGGGGAGTGCATCTACATACCCTTGTAGATCGCGAGCGGAAGCGTTCAAGAGAACGGGGTTGATGGAGTCGTACTCGTCGTGATCCAAATCACCGATGACCTCGCGCCGAACGGACGGCACCTCCGCGTTCAACACACGTACGGTTGGGAAGACGTCTCCTCCTTATTGATCCAGCAAGGGGAAGGAGAGGTTGATGGAGATCCAGCAGCACGACGGCGTGGTGGTGGAAGCAGCGGTGATCTCGGCAGGGCTTCGCCAAGCTCCAACGAGAGAGAGAGAGAGAGAGAGAGAGAGAGAGAGAGAGAGAGAGAGAGAGATGTTACGAGGGGAGAGGGAGGGGCCAGGGACTTGGTGCGGCTGCCCTCCCTCCCCCCACTATATATAGGGCCCCTAGGGGGGCGCCGGCCCTAGGAGATCCAATCTCCAAGGGGGGGCAAGGGGGGCTTGCCCCCCAAGTCAAGTGGGGCGCCCCCACCCCTAGGGTTTCCAACCCTAGGCGCAGGGGGAGACCCATGGGGGGCGCACCAGACCACTTGGGGCTGGCTCCCCTCCCACTTCTGCCCATGGGGCCCTCTGGGATAGGTGGCCCCACCCGGTGGACCCCCGGGACCCTTCTGGTGGTCCCGGTACAATACCGATTACCCCCGAAACTTTCCTGATGGCCGAAACTGGACTTCCTACATATAAATCTTCACCTCCGGACCATTCTGGAACTCCTCGTGACATACGGGATCTCATCTGGGACTCCGCACAACTTTCGGGTTACCGCATACTAATATCTCTACAACCCTAGCGTCACCGAACCTTAAGTGTGTAGACCCTACGGGTTCGGGAGACACGCAGACATGACCGAGACGACTCTCCGGTCAATAACCAACAGCGGGATCTGGATACCCATTTTGGCTCCCACATGTTCCATGATGATCTCATCGAATGAACCACGATGTCGAGGATTCAATCAATCCCGTATTCAATTCCCTTTGTCAATCGGTACGTTACTTGCCCGAGATTCGATCGTCGGTATCCCAATACCTCGTTCAATCTCGTTACCGGCAAGTCACTTTACTCGTGCCGTAATGCATGATTCCATGACCAAACACTTTGTTACATTGAGCTCATTATGATGATGCATTACCGAGTGGGCCCAGAGATACCTCTCCGTCATACGGAGTGACAAATCCCAGTCTCGATCCATGTCAACCCAATAGATACTTTCGGGGATACCTGTAGTATACCTTTATAGTCACCCAGTTACGTTGTGACGTTTGGTACACCCAAAGCACTCCTATGGCATCCGGGAGTTACACGTTCTCATGGTCTAAGGAAATGATACTTGACATTGGAAAAGCTCTAGCAAACGAACTACACGATCTTGTGCTATGCTTAGGATTGGGTCTTGTCCATCACATCATTCTCCTAATGAAGTGATCCCGTTATCAATGACATCCAATGTCCATAGTCAGGAAACCATGACTATCTATTGATCAACGAGCTAGTTAACTAGAGGCTCCCTAGGGACATGTTGTGGTCTATGTATTCACACATGTATTACGATTTCCGGATAACACAATTATAGCATTAACAATAGACAATTACCATGAACAAGGAAATATAATAATAAACATTTTATTATTGCCTCTAGGGCATATTTCCAACAGTCTCCCACTTGCACTAGAGTCAATAATCTAGTTACATTGGGATGAATCGAACACCCATGAGTTCTGGTGTTGATCATGTTTTGCTCGTGGAAGAGGTTTAGTCAACGGATCTGCAACATTCAGATCCGTATGTACTTTGCAAATATCTATGTCTCCATCTTGAACATTTTCACGAATGGAGTTGAAGCGCCGCTTGATGTGCCTGGTCTTCTTGTGAAAGCTGGGCTCCTTGGCAAGGGCAATAGCTCTAGTGTTGTCACAGAAGAGAGTGATCAGCCCCGACGCATTGGGTATGACTCCTAGGTCGGTGATGAACTCCTTCATCCAGATTGCTTCATGCGCTGCCTTCGAGGCTGCCATGTACTCCGCTTCACACGTAGATCTCGCCACGACGCTTTGCTTGCAACTGCACCAGCTTACTGCCCCACCATTCAAAATATACACGTATCCAGTTTGTGACTTAGAGTCATCCAGATCTGTGTCGAAGCTAGCGTCGACGTAACCCTTTACGACGAGCTCCTCGTCACCTCCATATACGAGAAACATATCCTTAGTCCTTTTCAGGTACTTCAGGACGTTCTTGACCGCTGTCCAGTGTTCCATGCCGGGATTACTTTGGTACCTTCCTACCAAACTTATGGCAAGGTTTACATCAGGTCTGGTACACAGCATGGCATACATGATAGACCCTATGGCTGAGGCATATGGGACGACACTCATCTTTTCTCTATCTTCTGACGTGGTCGGACATTGAGCTGAGCTCAATTTCACACCTTGCAACACAGGTAAGAACCCCTTCTTGGACTGATCCATATTGAACTTCTTCAATATCTTATCAAGGTATGTGCTTTGTGAAAGACCTATGAGGCGTCTCGTTCTATCTCTATAGATCTTGATGCCTAATATGTAAGCAGCTTCTCCAAGGTCCTTCATTGAAAAACACTTATTCAAGTAGGCCTTAATACTGTCCAAAAGTTATATATCATTTCCCATCAAAAGTATGTCATCCACATATAATATGAGAAATGCCACAGAGCTCCCACTCACTTTCTTGTAAACACAGGCTTCTCCATAAGTCTGCATAAACCCAAACGCTTTGATCATTTCATTAAAGCGAATGTTCCAACTCCGAGATGCTTGCACCAGCCCATAGATGGAGCGCTGGAGCTTGCATACCTTGTTAGCATTCTTAGGATCGACAAAACCTTCTGGCTGCATCATATACAATTCTTCCTTGAGAAAGCCGTTAAGGAAAGCCGTTTTGACGTCCATTTGCCATATCTCATAATCATAGTACGCGGCAATTGCTAACATGATTCGGATGGACTTCAGCTTCGCTACGGGTGAGAAGGTCTCATTGTAGTCAACCCCTTGAACTTGTCGATAACCCTTAGCGACAAGTCGAGCCTTATAGATGGTAACATTACCATCCGCGTCCGTCTTCTTCTTAAAGATCCATTTATTCTCTATCGCTCGCCGATCATCGCGCAAGTCTGTCAAAGTCCATACTTTGTTTTCATACATGGATCCTATCTCGAATTGCATGGCTTCAAGCCATTTGTTGGAATCTGGGCCCGCCATTGCTTCTTCATAGTTCGAAGGTTCACCATTGTCTAACAACATGATTTCCAGGACAGGGTTGCCATACCATTCTGGTGTGGAACGTGTCCTTGTGGACCTTTGAAGTTCAGTAGCAACTTGATCCGAAGTACCTTGATAATCATCATTAACTTCCTCTCTAGTCGGTGCAGGCACCACAGGAACATCTTCCTGAGCTGCGCTACTTTCCAGTTCAAGAGGCAGTGCTTTATCAAGTTCTACTTTCCTCCCACTTACTTCTCTCGAGAGAAACTCTTTCTCCAGAAAGGACCCGTTCTTGGCAACAAAGATCTTGCCTTCGGACCTGGGGTAGAAGGTATACCCAATGGTTTCCTTAGGGTATCCTATGAAGACGCTTCCGACTTGGGTTCGAGCTTTTCAGGTTGAAGTTTCTTGACATAAGCATCGCATCCCCAAACTTTTAGAAATGACAGCTTAGGTTTCTTCCTAAACCATAATTCATACGGTGTCGTCTCAACAGATTTAGACGGTGCCCTATTTAAAGTGAATGTAGCTGTCTCTAGAGCGTATCCCCAAAATGATAGCGGTAACTCAGTGAGTGACATCATAGATCGCACCATATCCAATAGAGTGCGATTACGATGTTCGGACACACCATTACGCTGAGGTGTTCCAGGCGGCGTGAGTTGTGAAATGATTCCACATTTCCTTAAGTGCGTACCAAATTCGTGACTTAAATATTCTCCCCCATGATCTGATCGTAAGAATTTTATCTTTCGGTCACGTTGATTCTCTACCTCATTCTGAAATTCCTTGAACTTTTCAAAGGTCTCAGACTTGTGTTTCATCAAATAGACATACCCATATCTACTTAAGTCATCAGTGAGAGTGAGAACATAACGATAGCTACCGTGAGCCTCAACGCTCATTGGACCGCACACATCAGTATGTATAATTTCCAATAAATTGGTTGCTCGCTCCATTGTTCCGGAGAACAGAGTCTTGGCCATTTTACCCATGAGTTATGGTTCACATGTGTCAAATGATTCAAAATCAAGAGACTCCAAAAGTCCATCTATATGGAGCTTCTTCATGCGTTTGACACCGATGTGACCAAGGCGGCAGTGCCACAGATATGTGGGACTATCATTATCAATCTTACATCTTTTGGTATTCACACTATGAATATGTGTAACATCACGTTCGAGATTCATTAAGAATAAACCATTGACCAGCGGGGCATGACCATAAAACATATCTCTCATATAAATAGAACAACCATTATTCTCGGATTTAAATGAGTAGCCATCTCGTATTAAACGAGATCCAGATACAATGTTCGTGCTCAAAGCTGGCACTAAATAACAATTATTGAGGTTTAAAACTAATCCCGTAGGTAAATGTAGAGGTAGTGTGCCGACGGCGATCACATCGACCTTGGAACCATTCCCGACGCGCATCGTCACCTCGTCCTTCGCCAGTCTCCGCTTATTCCGCAGCTCCTATTTTGAGTTACAAATATGAGCAACCGCACCGGTATCAAATACCCAGGAGCTACTACGAGTACTGGTAAGGTACACATCAATTACATGTATATCACATATACCTTTAGTGTTGCCGGCCTTCTTGTCCGCTAAGTATTTGGGGCAGTTCCGCTTCCAGTGTCCCTTTCCCTTGCAATAAAAGCACTTAGTCTCAAGTTTGGGTCCATTCTTTGGCTTCTTCCCGGCAGCTTGCTTACCGGGCGCGGCAACCCCCTTGCCGTCTTTCTTGAAGTTCTTCTTACCCTTGCCTTTCTTGAAACTAGTGGTTTTATTGACCATCAACACTTGATGTTCCTTTTTGATTTCCACCTCCGCTGATTTCAGCATTGAAAATACTTCAGGAATAGTTTTCACCATCCCCTGCATATTGTAGTTCATCACAAAGCTCTTGTAGCTAGGTGGGAGCGACTGAAGGATTCTGTCAATGACCGCCTCGTTCAGGAGGTTAATGTCCAGCTGGGACAAGCAGTTATGCAACCCAGACATTTTGAGTATGTGCTCATTGACAGAACTATTTTCCTCCATCTTACAACTGTAGAACTTGTCGGAGACTTCATATCTCTCGACCCGGGTGTGAGCTTGGAAAACCATTTTCAGCTCTTCGAACATCTCATATGCTCCGTGTTGCTCAAAACGCTTTTGGATTCCCGGTTCTAAGCTATAAAGCATGCCACACTGAACGAGGGAGTAATCATCAGCACGTGACTGCTAAGCGTTCATAACATATTGGTTCTCTGGGATGGGTGCATCACCTAGCGGTGCTTCTAGGACATATGCTTTCTTGGCAGCTATGAGGATGACCCTCAGGTTCCGGACCCAGTCCGTATAGTTGCTGCCATCATCTTTCAGCTTGGTTTTCTCTAAGAATGCGTTGAAGTTGAGGTTGACATGAGCGTTGGCCATTTGATCTACAAGACATTTTGCAAAGGTTTTTAGACTAAGTTCATGATAATTAAGTTCATCTAATCAAATTATTTAATGAACTCCCACTCAGACAGACATCCCTCTAGTCATCTAAGTGATACATAATCCGAGTCAACTAGGCCGTGTCCGATCATCACGTGAGACGGACTAGTCATCATCGGTGAACATCTTCATGTTGATCGTATCTTCTATACGACTCATGTTTGACCTTTCGGTCTTCCGTGTTCCGAGGCCATGTATGTACATGCTAGGCTCGTCAAGTCAACCTAAGTGTACTGCGTGTGTAAATCTGGCTTACACCCGTTGTATTCGAACGTTAGAATCTATCACACCCGATCATCACGTGGTGCTTCGAAACAATGAACCTTCGCAACGGTGCACAGTTAGGGGGAACACTTTCTTGAAATTATGTGAGGGATCATCTTATTTAAGCTACCGTCGTTCTAAGCAAATAAGATGTAAAACATGATAAACATCACATGCAATCAAATAGTGACATGATATGGCCAATATCATTTTGCTCCTTTTGATCTCCATCTTCAGGGCGCCATGATCATCATCGTCACCGGCATGACACCATGATCTCCATCATCGTGTCTTCATGAAGTTGTCTCGTCATCTGTTACTTCTACTACTATGGCTAACGGTTTAGCGATAAAGTAAAGTAATTAGATGACGTTTATGTTGACTCGCAGGTCATAAATAAATTAAGACAACTCCTATGGCTCCTGCCGGTTGTCATACTCATCGACATGCAAGTCGTGATTCCTATTACAAGAACATGATCAATCTCATACATCACATATATCATTCATCACATCCTTTTGATCAGATCACATCGCATGGCACATGCTACAAAAACAAGTTAGACATCCTCTAATTGTTGTTGCAAGTTTTTATGTGGCTTCTATAGGTTTCTAGCAAGAACGTTTCTTACCTACGCCAAAAACCACAACGTGATATGCAAATTTCTATTTACCCTTCATAAGGACCCTTTTCATCGAATCCGATCCGACTAAAGTGGGAGAGACAGACACCCGCCAGCCACCTTATGCAACTAGTGCATGTCAGTCGGTGGAACCAGTCTCACGTAAGCGTACGTGTAAGGTCGGTCCAGGCCGCTTCATCCCACGATGCCGCCGAATCAAGATAAGACTAGTAACGGCAAGTAAATTGACAAAATCAACGCCCACAACAACTTGTGTTCTACTCGTGCATAGAAACTACGCATAGACCTAGCTCATGATGCCACTGTTGGGGAACGTAGCAAAATTTTAAAATTTTCTACGCGTCACCAAGATCAATCTATGGAGTCATCTAGCAACGAGGGAGAGGGGAGTGCATCTACATATCCTTGTAGATCGCGAGAGGAAGCATTCAAGAGAATGGGGTTGATGGAGTCTTACTCGTCGTGATCCAAATCACCGATGACCGAGCGCCGAACGGACGGCACCTCCGCGTTCAACACACACACGGTTGGGAAGACGTCTCCTCCTTCTTGATCCAGCAAGGGGAAGGAGAGGTTGATGGAGATCCAGCAGCACGACGGCGTGGTGGTGGAAGCAGCGGTGATCTCGGCAGGGCTTCGCCAAGCTCCAACGAGAGAGAGAGATGTTACGAGGGGAGAGGGAGGGGCCAGGGACTTGGTGTGGCTGCCCTCCCTCCCCCCACTATATATAGGGCCCCTAGGGGGGCGCCGGCCCTAGGAGATCCAATCTCCAAGGGGGGCGGCGGCCAAGGGGGGCTTGCCCCCCAAGTCAAGTGGGGCGCCCCCACCCCTAGGGTTTCCAACCCTAGGCGCAGGGGGAGGCCCATGGGGGGCGCACTAGCCCACTTGGGGCTGGTTCCCCTCCCACTTCAGCCCATGGGGCCCTCCGGGATAAGTGGCCCCACCTGGTGGACCCTCGGGACCCTTCCGGTGGTCCCGGTACAATACCGATTACCCCCGAAACGTTCCCGATGGCCGAAACTAGACTTCCTACATATAAATCTTCACCTCCGGACCATTCCAGAACTCCTCGTGACGTCCGGGATCTCATCTGGGACTCCGAACAACTTTCGGGTTACCGCATACTAATATCTCTACAACCCTAGCGTCACCGAACCTTAAGTGTGTAGACCCTACGGGTTCAGGAGACACGCAGACATGACCGAGACGACTCTCCGGTCAATAACCAATAGCGGGATCTGGATACCCATGTTGGCTCCCACATGTTCCACGATGATCTCATTGGATGAACCACAATGTCGAGGATTCAATCAATCCCGTATTCAATTCCCTTTGTCAATCGATACGTTACTTGCCCGAGATTCGATCGTCGGTATCCCAATACCTCATTCAATCTCGTTACCGGCAAGTCACTTTACTCGTACCATAATGCATGATCCCGTGACCAAACACTTTGTCACATTGAGCTCATTATGATGATGCATTACCGAGTGGGCCCAGAGATACCTCTCCGTCATACGGAGTGACAAATCCCAGTCTCAATCCGTGTCAACCCAATAGATACTTTCGGGGATACCTATAGTATACCTTTATAGTCACCCAGTTACGTTGTGACGTTTGGTACACCCAAAGCACTCCTACGGCATCCAGGAGTTACACGATCTCATGGTCTAAGGAAATGATACTTGACATTGGAAAAGCTCTAGCAAACGAACTACACGATCTTGTGCTATGCTTAGGATTGGGTCTTGTCCATCACATCATTCTCCTAATGATGTGATCCCGTTATCAATGACATCCAATGTCCATAGTCAGGAAACCATGACTATCTATTGATCAACGAGCTAGTTAACTAGAGGCTCACTAGGGACATGTTGTGGTCTATGTATTCACACATGTATTACGATTTTCGGATAACACAATTATAGCATGAACAATAGAATATTACCATGAACAAGGAAATATAATAATAACCATTTTATTATTGCCTCTAGGGCATATTTCCAACAATATGATCAACATGGAGATGTTCACCGTTGATGACTAGTCTGTCTCACGTGATGATCGGACACGGCCTAGTCGATTCGGATCATGTATCACTTAGATGACTAGAGGGATGTCTATCTGAGTGGGAGTTCACTGAATAATTTGATTAGATGAACTTAATTATCATGAACATAGTCTAAATTGTCTCTGCAAATTATGTTGTGGATTAATAGCTCGCGCTTTAGCTCTTTGTTTTAATACGTTCCTAGAGAAAGACTAAGTTGAAAGATATTGTAAGCAATTGTGCGGACTAGGGCCGTAGTCTGAGGATTGTCCTCACTACTACACAGAAGGCTTCTGTCCTTGATGCATCGCTCGGTGTGCCAACCCCTCTGGCGTCGTCTGTGGATGTTGTGAACATCTGGTAGACATGTTCTGCTGACTACCTAATAGTTTAGTGTGCCATGCTTTATGGCTTAGAGTCGGGGCTCCAAAAGCGTTTTGAACGCCATAGAACATATGAGATGTTCGAAGAGCTAAAATTGGTATTTCAGGCTCATGCCCGTGTTGAGAGGTTGAGACCTCTGACAAGACCTTTGCCTACAAGATGGAGGAGAATAGCTCAGCCAGTGAGCATGTGCTCAGAATGTCTGGGCACTTCAATCTCTTGAATCAAGTGGGAGTTAATCTTCCAGATAAGAGAGTGATTGACAAAAGTTCTCCAGGCGCTATCACCAAGCTACTAGAGTTTCGTGATGAACTATAACATGCAAGGGAAGATAATCCTGGAGCTGTTCATCGTGCTTAAGGCCGTAAAAGTAGAAATCAAGAAGGAGCATCAAGTGTTGATGGTTAACAAGAGCAATGTTTTCAAAGAAGGGCAAGGGCAAGAAGGGAAACTTCTTGAATGGCAAGCCAGTTGCCGCTCCAGTGAAGAAACCCAAGAACCCAAACCCGAGACAAAGTGCTTCAATTAGGGGAACGGTCACTGGTAGTGGAACTGCCTCAAATACTTGGTAGATAAGAAGGTTGTCAACTTCAACAAAAGTATATTTGATATATGTGTGTTATTGATGTGTACCTTACTAGTACTCCTAGTAGCACCTAGGTATTAGATACTGGTTCAGTTGCTAATATTGGTAACTCAAAACAAAAGCTACGGAATTAACGGAGGCTAGCTAAGGACGAGGTGACGATGTGTGTTGGAAGTGTTTCCAAGGTTGATGTGTGATAACCCACAAGTATAGGGGATCACAACAGTTCTCGATAAGTAAGAGTATCGAACCCAACGAGGAGCTAAAGGTAGAACAAATATTCCCTCAAGTTCTATCGACCACCAATACAACTCTACGCACGCTTGACGTTCGCTTTACCTAGAACAAGTATGAAACTAGAACTACTTTATAGGTGTTGTTGGATAGGTTTGCAAGATAATAAAGAGCACGAAAATAAAACTATGGGATGTTAAGGTAAAGAAGCAACTAAAGTAAATATAGAGAGTGTGGAAAAGTGGTGGTAGGAGTTGTGGAATTGCCCCTAAGCAATTGACTACTTTACTAGACCGATAGCAAGTATTATGTGGGAGAGGCCACTGCTACCATGTCATCCCTTACTTGGAATTCTATGCACTTATGATTGGAACTATTAGCAAGCATCCGCAACTACTAATGTTCATTAAGGTAAAACCCAACCATAGCATTAAGATATATTGGTCCCCCTTCAATCTCGTATGCATCAATTTCTATGCTAGGTTGAAGCTTCTGTCACTCTTGCCCTCCAATACATAGTCCTATCAACATACAACTAACCCTAGGGTGTGATCCACGCGCGCAATCATATGATGGGCACCAAAGGACAGCAACATAACCACAAGGAAATTAAATCAATCATAGCAATTCATCAACCACCGATAGGACAACGAAAATCTACTCAGACATCATAGGATGGCAACACATCATTGGATAATAATATGAAGCATAAAGCACCATGTTCAAGTAGAGGGTACATCGGGTTGCGGGAGAGTGGACCGCTGTAGATAGAGGGGGGAAGGTGATGGAGATGTTGGTGAAGATGGCGGAGGTGTTGGTGTAGATCGCGGTGATGATGATGGCCCCCGGTGGCACTCCGGTGCCACTGGAAGCGAGGGGGAGAGAGCCCCCCTCCTTCTTCTTCTTCTTCTTCTTCCTTGACCTCCTCCCTAGATGGGAGAAGGGTTTCCCCTCTGGTCCTTGGCCTCCATGGCATGGGAGGGGCGAGAGCCCCTCCGAGATTGGATCTATCTCTCTGTTTCTCTCTGGTTCTGCGTTCTGTTTTGGCTCTGTTAAACTGTTTCGTATATATATGGAGATCCGTAACTCCGATTGACCTGAAACCTTCACCGTGATTTTCTTCCTAATATTATCTTTCTTGCGGCAAAAGAAGAGCGTCAACTGCCTTACGGTGGGCTCACGAGGGTAGGGGGCGCCCTAGGGGGGGCGCCCCCCTGCCTCATGACCACCTCGGGCACTGGTTCGCGTTGATTTTCCTTCCAAATTTTCCATATTTTCCAAAAATAAGCTCTGTCCGTTTTTATCCCCTTTGGACTCCATTTGATATGGATATTCTGCGAAACCAAAAACATGCAACAAACAGGAACTGGCACTGGGCATTGGATCAATATGTTAGTCCCAAAAATAATATAAAAAGTTGCCAAAAAGTATATGAAAGTTGAATAATATTGGCATGGAGCAATCAAAAATTATAGATACGATGGAGACGTATCAGCATCCCCAAGCTTAATTCCTGCTCATCCTCGAGTAGGTAAATGATAAAAAGATAATTTTTGATGTGGAATGCTACCTAGCATAATCTTGATCATATGTCTAATCATGGCATGAATATTAAGACACGAGTGATTCAAAGCAATAGTCTATCCTTTGACATTAAGACAATAATACTTCAAGCATACTAATAAAGCAATCATGTATTTTCAAAATAACATGGCCAAAGAAAGTTATTCCTACAAAATCATATAGTCTGGCTATGCTCCATCTTCACCACACAAAATATTCAAATCATGCACAACCCCGATGACAAGCCAAGCAATTGTTTCATACTTTTGACGTTCTCAAACCTTTTCAACTTTCACGCAATACATGAGCGTGAGCCATGGACATGGCACTATAGGTGGAATAGAATATGATGGTGGAGGAGACAAAAAGGAGAAGATAGTCTCACATCAACTAGGCGTATCAACGGGCTATGGAGATGCCCATCAATAGATATCAATGTGAGTGAGTAGGGATTGCCATGCAACGGATGCACTAGAGCTATAAGTGTATGAAAGCTCTAACTGAAACTAAGTGGGTGTGCATCCAACTTGCTTTCTCATGAAGACCTCGGGCATTTGAGGAAGCCCATCATTGGAATATACAAGCCAAGTTCTATAATGAAAATTCCCACTAGTATATGAAAGTGATAACTCAAGAGACTCTCTATATGAAGAACATGGTGCTACATTGAAGCGCAAGTGTGGAAAAAGGATTGTAGCATTGCCCCTTCTCTCTTTATCTCTCATTTTTTGTTTTGTTTTTTAATTTTTTTAATTTTTTGGTCGGCTTCTTTGGAATCTTTTTTTTATTTGGGCTTCTTTGGCCTCTTTTATTTTTTTGTAAAGTCCGAAGTCTCATCCCGACTTATGGGGGAATCATAGTCTCCATCTTCCTTGGGGCAATGCTCTAATAATGATGATCATCACACTTTTATTTACTTACAACTCAATATTACAACTCAATATCTAGAACAAGGATATGACTCTATATGAATGCCTCCGGCGGTGTACCGGGATGTGCAATGATCTAGCGTAGCAATGACATCAAAAAAATGGACAAGCCATGAAAACATCATGCTAGCTATCTTACGATCATGCAAAGCAATATGACAATGAATGCTCAAGTCATGTATATGATGATGATGGAAGTTGCATGTCAATATATCTTGGAATGGCTATGGAAATGCCATGATAGGTAGGTATTGTGGCTGTTTTGAGGAAGATAAATGGTGGGTTTATGGTACCGGCAAAAGTTGCGCGGTACTAGAGAGGCTAGCAACGGTGGAAGGGTGAGAGTGCGTATAATCCATGGACTCAACATTAGTCATAAAGAACTCACATACTTATTGCAAAAATCTATTAGACATCAACACAAAGTAATACGCGCATGCTCCTAGGGGTATAGATTGGTAGGAAAAGACCATCGCTCGTCCCCGACCGCCACTCATAAGGAAGACAATCAATAAATACCTCATGCTCTGACTTCATCACATAACGGTTCACCATACGTGCATGCTACGGGAATCACAAACCTCAACACAAGTATTTCTACAATCCACAACTACCCACTAGCATGAATCTAATATCACCATCTTTATATCGCAAAACTATTGCAAGGAATCAAACATATCATATTCAGCGATCTACAAGGTTTATGCAGGATTTTATGACTAACCATGTGAATGACCAATTCCTGTCATCTCTCTAAATAGATATAAGTGAAGCAAGAGAGTTTAATTCTTTCTACAAAAGATATACCCACGCTCTAACAAATATAAGTGAAGCAAAAGAGCATTCTACAAATGGTGATTGTCTAAGTGAAGAGAAACAGGCAATCCAAACCTCAAATGATATAACTGAAGCACATGAAGCATTCTATAAAGCCATACTCAAAAGATATAAGTGAAGTGCAATGAGCATTCTATAAATCAACCAAGGACTATCTCATACCAGCATGGTGCATAAAAAGAAAAAGAAAAACCTAAATGCAAAAGACGCTCCAAGACTTGCACATATCGCATGAACGAAACGAATCCGAAAACATACCGATACTTGTTGAAGAAAGAGGGGATGCCTCCCCAGCATCCCCAAGCTTAGACGCTTGAGTCTCCTTGAATATTTACTTGGGGTGCCTCGGGCATCCCCAAGCTTGAGCTCTTGCCTCTCTTCCTTCTTGTCACATCGAAACCTTCTCAATCATCGAACACTTCATCCACACAAAACTTCAACAGAAAACTCGGTAAGATCCGTTAGTATAATAAAGCAAATCACTACTCTAGGTACTGTTGCAAACCAATTCATATTTTTTTTGCATTGTGTCTACTGTAATATAACTTTTTCATGGATTAATCCACTGATACAAATTGATAGTTTCATCAAAACAAGCAAACTATGCATCAAAAACAGAATCTGTCTAAAACAGAACAGTCTGTAGAAATCTGAACATTCACCATATTTATGATACTTGAAAACTTCTACAAAAATTAGGAAAAATAAACAATTTGTATAGGAAGACAGTTCAAAAAGAATCAGAACCATTTGACATTGCAGATAAAAATGTAAAAACACGCACTATAGCCAAAGTTTCTGTCCTGCACCGTACAAACCATCAAGCAAATGTAAACATCCTAAAGGCAAACCTTGGCACATTATTTTTATAATACAATGGAATTGTACAAGGGGATAATTATTTTTGTTGAAAAGTTTCTTAATCAAGATTCACAAAGTTGCCGTGAGCATGAACAAAGTTCAAGGAGCTCTCCCACTTCAACAGTGCTTGTCTTTCTCACTTTCACTTTCCTTTTTGAAAAAGTTTTGGGTTCCCCTCTTTATTTTTGTTATTTTTAAACTATATGAAAGCACTCAACATAAATAAATGACTCTCTAAAACTTCCGGGTTGTCTCCCAGGCAGCGCTTTCTTTAAAGCCATTAAGCTAGGCATGTAGTGCTCAAGTAGTGAATCCACCCGGATCCCAAGGTATATCAAAGCCAATTTTAATTAACAATGATTTGTAATTTAGTAGTGAGCACAAAGCAACATATATCAAGCAATGACGAAGTCTAACTCTCTTCCTATGCATTGGCATGTCATAAAAGAACAATTCATGCACACCTAGTAAAGGCTAATGCATAGTATAAACAGTTTCTTGCAATTTTATCATGTTGGAAACATAGAGAGGTGGAGATATAGTTCCTCTCTCATAATAATTGCAAGTAGGAGCAGAAAGCACATTCATATTATATTTATCGAAATCATCATGTGCAACGGTAAAAGGCAACCCATCAATATAATCCTTAATAAGTGCAAACTTCTCCGATATAGTTTAATCGGGAGAATTCAAAAAGATAATAGGACTATCATGCGTGGGTGCAATAGCAACAATTTCATGTTTAACATAAGGAACTATAGCAAGTTCATCTCCATAAGCATAATTCATATTGGCATCTTGGCCACAAGCATAGCAAGCATCATCAAAAAGGGATATTTCAAGAGAACCAATGGGATCATAACAGTCATCATAGCAATCATCCTTCGGTAAGCACGAAGGGGAATTAAACAATGTATGAGTTGAAGAGTTACTCTCATTAGAAGGTGGGCACGGGTGATCAATCCGCTCTTCCTCCTTTTGTTCTTCGCTCTCCTCCTCATCTTTTTCATCCAATGAGCTCATAGTTTCATCAATTTCTTCTTCCATAGACTCCTGCAAAATATTAGTCTCTTCTTGGACAGCGGAGTAGTCCTCAATATATAGTTTAACATAAGCATTAGAAGCATAATTCTCATAACAATATTCAAGTATGGCAAAATTTTCAGATTTGTGAAGAGTATCATCATACTTTTCAACCAAAGAAGCAATTTCAGAAGCACCCTTAAAAGCAACAAATTCTTCAATTTGTTGAACATCATAGTAATTATAAACACCCTTAGCATACGAAGATACGATTCCATTATTACTAAACTCACATTGATAGGGAAGGTGTTTCTTAGGGTTTTCAGAACAACAAGTAAAATCATATATTTCACATAAATTCCAAGCATAGCATTGCAAACGTTGAATTTGACTCCATAATAGTTTCATTTTTCAGATATATGGTGTCGCACATAACAAGCGTGCTCATCTAAAGATTTGCCCTCAACTAAGCTAGTTGGGGTTTCGGCGCGAGCACAAAGGGAACGAAGATGATCCAAGTAAAAAGCTTCAACAGTGTGATAGATTTTGAGTGGTTCTTCAACCATTGGTTCAGTAGGTACAACTAATTTTTTTGGTATTTTGCATTTCCTACCCATAACTAAAGGTAGAAAACAACTAAGAATAGCAAATAAAAATTACTTAGTGATAAAGCAAACAAGCACACACGAGAATATTCACCCCACGCTATTGCTCCCCGGCAACAGCGCCAGAAAAAGGTCTTGATAACCCACAAGTATAGGGATCGCAACAGTTTTCGATAAGTAAGAGTGTCGAACCCAAAGAGGAGATAAAGGTAGAACAAATATTCCCTCAAGTTCTATCGACCACCGATACAACTCTACGCACGCTTGACGTTCGCTTTACCTAGAACAAGTATGAAACTAGAAGTACTTTGTAGGTGTTGTTGGATAGGTTTGCAAGATAATAAAGAGCACAAAAATAAAACTAGGGGTTGTTAAGGTAAAGAAGCAACTAAAGTAAATATAGCGAGTGTGGAAAAGTGGTGGTAGGAGTTGTGTAATTGCCCCTAAGAAATTGACTACTTTACTAGACCGATAGCAAGTATTATGTGGGAGAGGCCACTGCTAGCATGTCATCCCTTACTGGGAATTCTATGCACTTATGATTGGAACTATTAGCAAGCATCTGCAACTACTAATGTTCATTAAGTTAAAACCCAACCATAGCATTAAGATATATTGGTCCCCCTTCAATCCCGTATGCATCAATTTCTATGCTAGGTTGAAGCTTCTGTCAATCTTGCCCTCCAATACATAGTCCTACAACATACAACTAACCCTAAGGTGTGATTCACGCGCGCAATCATATGATGGGCACCAAAGGACATCAACATAACCACAAGCAAATTAAATCAATCATAGCAACTCATCAAGCACCGATAGGACAACGAAAATCTACTCAGACATCATAGGATGGCAACACATCATTGGATGGCAACGAAAATCTAGTGCCACCGAAAGCGAGGGGGAGAGAGCCCCCCTCCTTCTTCTTCTTCTTCCTTGACCTCCTCCCTAGATGGGAGAAGGGTTTCCCCTCTGGTCCTTGGCCTCCATGGCATGGGAGAGGCGAGAGCCCCTCCGAGATTGGATCTATCTCTCTTGTTCTGCGTTCTGTTTTGGCTCTCTTTCACCATTTCGTATATATATGGAGATCCGTAACTCCGAGTGACCTAAAACCTTCGCCGTGATTTTTTTCCGAAATTATCTTTCTTGTGGCAAAAGAAGAGCGTCAACCGCCTTACGGTGGGCTCACGAGGGTAGGGGGCGCGCCCTAGGGGGGCGCCCCCTGCCTCGTGACCACCTCGGGCACTGGTTCGCGTTGATTTTCCTTCCGAATTTTCCATATTTTCCAAAAATAAGCTCCGTCCGTTTTTATCCCGTTTGGACTCCGTTTGATATGGATATTCTGCGAAACCAAAAACATGCAACAGACAGGAACTGGCACTGGGCACTAGATCAATATGTTAGCCCCAAAAATAATATAAAAAGTTGCCAAAAAGAATATGAAAGTTGAATAATATTGGCATGGAACAATCAAAAATTATAGATACGACGGAGACGTATCAATGTGATCACCATCGCACGCTCCCTCTACCTTCGGGATTAGTGTTGAACCTAGATTAATGTTGTTTGCATTGGTGTCTGCGTTGAGCATGAACATGATTAGATCATGTTTATAGCAATACGGTTATTCGTTTAAGTCAGAGAATAATGGTTATTCTGATTACATGAATAATACCTTCTATGGTCATGCACCCAATGTGAATGGTTTATTGAATCCCGCTCATAGTTATACACATGTTCATAACATTGATGCCAAAAGATGTAGAGTTGATAATGATAGTACCACTTTCATGTGGCACTGCCGCTTAGGTCATATTGGTGTAAAGCGCATGAAAGAACCTCCATGCTAATGGAGTTTTGAAGTCACTTGATTTTGAATCACTTGACACATGCGAACCATGCCTCTTTGGCAAGATGACTAAAACCCCGTTCTTTGGAACAATGGAACGGGCAAGTGACTTGTTGGAAATCATACATGCTGATGTGTGCGGTCCGATGAGGGTTGACGCGTGTGGTGGATATCGTTATTTTCTCACCTTCACCGGTGAATTGAGTTGATATGGGTATATTTACTTAATGAAGAATAAGTCTGAAATGTTTGAAAAGTTCAAGCAATTTCAGAGTAAAGTTGAGAATCATCGTAATAAGAAGATCAAGTTCCTTCAATCTGATCAAAGGGAAAGTATCTGAGTTATGAGTTTGGCAATCGCTAAAGACATGGTGGAATCGTTTCACAGTTGAGCTGCCTGGAACACCATAGCATGATGGTGTGTTCGAACGTCGTAATCGAACCTTATTGGATATGGTGTATGATGTCTCTTACCAATCTAACACTATTTGGGGGGGGGGGGGTATGCATTAAAGACAATTACATTCACTTTAAATAGGGCACCATCTAAGTCCGTGGAGATGACACCGTCTGAACTATGGTTTGGCAAGAAACCAAAGTTGTTGCTTCTTAAGGTTTGGGGCTCGATGCTTATGTCGATAGGCTTCGGTCGGAAAAGCTCGAACACAAAGCGGAAAATTGTATCTTCATAGAATACCCAAAGAAGACGATTGGGTATACCTTCTATCTCAGGTCTGAGGGCAAAGTGTTTGTCGCTAAGAATAGGTCCTTTCTCGAGAAAGAGTTTCTCTCGAAAGAATTGAGTGGGAGGAAGATAGAACTTGATGAGGTTGTTGAACCTTCACTTCAACCAGAGAGTAGCGCATCACAAAAAGATGTTTCTGTGGCACTTACGTCAGTTGAAGAGAAAGCTAATGATGATGATCATGAAGCTTCAGATCAAATTGCTATCGAACCTCGTAGGTCGACAAGGGTGTGTACAACTTCTCAGTGGTAACCCTGTCTTAAAGGTCATGTTGTTGGACAATGATGAACCTATGAGCTATGAAGAAGCGATGGTGGGCCCAGATTCCAACAAATGGCTAGAAGCCATGAAATCCGAGATAGTATCCATGTATGGACTTTGGTGGACTCGCCCGATGAACGGCAAGCCATTGAGAATAAATGGATCTTTAAGAAGAAGATATACGCTGATGGTAATGTCACCATTTGTGAAGCTCGGCTTGTCTCAAAGAAGTTTTTGACAAGTTCAAGGAGTTGTCTATGACGAGACTCTCCCAATCATAGCGATGCTAAAGTCTATTAGAACTATGTTAGCAGTTGCTGCATTTTCATTTACGAAATCAGGCAGATGGATGTCAAAACAAAGTTTCCTTGATGGTTTCCGTGAGGAAAGGTTGTGCTCCCTCCTTTCCAGTTTATAGGGCTTATCTCAAAATTTTAGTTTTTCCATTTTATAAGGCTCAGTTTGATTGTTCCTCATCACAAGTTCAGATTCCAAGGTGCATTAAATAATTACATGCAAGTATTAAGAGAAAATTGACCAATGCATGTACTTTATGCATGCATGCATTGCAATTAATACATTGGTAAACACAAACTTTTGAGAAAAACAAGAGCATTAATTGGGTGCTTTTACAAATTACAAAAAATATTCCACCACTCACCATCTACCTTAGTTGGTGAGATTTTTGAATTGAGCCCTATAAACCGAAAAGGAGGGAGTATGTGATACAACCAAAAGGTTTTTGTCAATCCTAAGGATGCTAAAAGGTATGCAAACTCCAACGATCCTTCTATGGACTGGAGCAAGCATCTAGGAGTTGGAACATACGCTTTGATGAGGCGATCAAAGCATTTGGGTTTATACAAAGTTTGCAAGAAACTTGTATTTGCAAGAAAGTGAGTGGGAGCACTACAACATTTCTGATAGGTATATATGGATGACATATTGTTGATCGGAAATGATGTAGAATTTCTAGAAAGCATAAAGGGTTGTTTGAATGGAGTTTTTCAAAGGAAGACCTGTGTAAAACTGCTTACATGTTGGGTATCAAGATCTATAGAGATAGATCAAGACGCCTGATAAGACTTTCACAGAGCACATACCTTGACATGATCTTGAAGGAGTTCAAGATGGGTCAGTCAAAGAAGGAGTTCTTGCCTGAGTTGTGAGGTGTGAATTTAAGACTTGAAGCTCGACCACGGCAGAAGAAAGAGAAAGGACGAAAGTCATCCCCTATGCCTTAGCCATAGGCTCTATACGATATGCCATGCTGTGTACCGCGATGTGCCTTGCCACGTGTCTGGCAAGAGGGTACAAGAGTGATCTAGGAGTGGATCAGTGGACAGCGGTCAAAATTGTCCTTAGGAATAAGGAAATTTTTCTCAGTTATGGAGGTGATAAAAAGTTCGGCGTAAAGGGTTACGTTGAGGCAAGCTTTAACACCTATCCGGATGACTCTGAGTAGCAAACCGGATACGTATAGTGGAGCAACCACTTGGAATAGCTCCAAGTGGAGCATAGTAGCAACATCTACAATATGAAATCGAGATTTGCGAAGAACACACGGATCTGAATGTTGCAGACCCGTTGACTGATACTTCTCTCGTAAGCATAACATGATCAAACCCTAGAACACATTGAGTGTTAATCACATGGTGATGTGAACTAGATTATTGACTCTAGTAAACTCTTGGGTGTTAATCACATGGCGATGTGAACTAGATTATTGACTCTAGCAAACTCTTCGGGTATTAGTCACATGGCAATGTGAACTATGAGTGTTAATCACATGGCGATGTGAACTAGATTATTGACTCTAGTGCAAGTGGGAGGCTGTTGGAAATATGCCCTAGAGGCAATAGTAAAATGGTTATTATTATATTTCCTTGTTCATGATAATTTTCTATTGTTCATGCTATAATTGTATTAACCGGAAACCGTAATACATGTGTGAATACATAGATCGTAATATGTCCCTAGTAAGCCTCTAGTTGACTAGCTCGTTGATCAATAGATGGTCGTGGTTTCCTGACCATGGACATTGGATGTCGTTGATAACGGGATCACATCATTGGGAGAATGATGTGATGGACAAGACCCAATCTTAAGCGTAGCACAAGATCGTGTAGTTCGTTTGCTAAAGCTTTTCTAATGTCAAGTATCATTTCCTTAGACCATGAGATTGTGCAACTCCAGGATACCGTAGGAATGCTTTGGGTGTACCAAACGTCACAATGTAATTGGGTGGCTATAAAGGTGCACTACAGGTATCTTCGAAAGTGTCTGTTGGGTTGGCACGAATCGAGACCGGGATTTGTCAATCCATATGACAGAGAGGTATTTCTGGGCCCACTCGGTAATGCATCATCATAATGAGCTCAATGTGACTAAGGAGTTAGTCAGGGGATCATGCATTACGGAACGAGTAAAGAGACGTGCCGGTAATGAGATTGAACGAGGTATGGGGATACCGGCGATCGAATCTCGGGCAAGTAACATACCAATAGGCAAAGGGAATTGCATACGAGATTGATTGAATCCTTGACATCGTGGTTCATCCGATGAGATCATCGTGGAACATGTAGGAGCCAACATGGGTATCCAGATCTCGCTGTTGGTTATTGGCCGGAGAGATGTCTCGGTCATGTCTACATGGTTCCCGAACCCGTAGGGTCTACACACTTAAGGTTCAGTGATGCTAGAGTTGTTATGGGAAATAGTATGTGGTTACCAAAGGTTGTTCGGAATCCCGGATGAGATCTCGGACGTGACAAGGAGTTCCGGCATGGTCCGGAGGTGAAGATTGATATATTGGACGAAGGGTATTGGAGTGTGGAATTGTTTCGGGGGTACCGGGTGACGACGAGCGTGTCCGAAAGGGGTTTCGGAGGCCCCAACAAGCGTTGGGGGTCCTTATGGGCCAAGGGGAGGGGGCACATCAGCCCACTAAGGGGCTGAGTGCCCCTCCCACCCCATCTCACGTAACTTGGAGAGGTGGGGGCGCCTCCCCTAGGGCAGCCACCCCTCCCGGCTTGGGGGGCAAGTTTCCTAGGGGTGGGGGCGCCCAAACCCATCTAGGGTTTCCCCTGTGGCCGCCGCCCCTACCTTAGGGAAACCCTAGGGCACCTCCTCCTCCCCCTTCCCCCTATATATTGTGAGGGAGAGAGAGGGCAGCCGCACCCTTCCCCTGGCGCAGCCCCTTGTAACGCCCTCGATGCGGCTATATCTCCCACGTGTCGAAGCACGACTTAGAGGCATAACCGCATTGAAAGCAATGTCACAAGTGAGGTAATCTTCACACAACCCATGTAATACAATAGGGGAAAAAGATACATAGTTGGCTTACAATCGCCACTTCACACAATTACATGAATAAAGCATTACATCATCCAAATACAATCAAGGTCCGACTACGGAACCAAAATAAAAGAAGACTACCCCAAATGCTACACAGATCCCCGATAGTCCCGACTGGGCTCCACTACTGATCAACTAGAACGAAACAACACAAAGGACAAGATCTTCATCGAGTTCCTCCTTGAGCTTGGTTGCGTCATCTGCACGGACTCATCGGCACCTGCAAGCTGGTTTTGGAAGTATCTGTGAGTCACAGGGACTCAACAATCTCACACCCTCGCGATCAAGACTATTTAAGCTTATGGGTAAGGTAAAAGGTATGAGTTGGAGCTGCAGCAAGCGACTAGCATTTATGGTGGCTAACATATGCAAATGAGAGCGAGAAGAGAAGGCAAAGCACGAACGAGAAACTATGATCAAGAAGTGATCCTAGAACAACCTACGTCAAGCATTACTCCAACACCGTGTTCACTTCCCGAACCCCGCCAGAAAGAGACCATCACGGTTACACACGCGGTTGATGTATTTTAATTAAGATCAACTTCAGGTTTTCTACAACCGGACATTAACAAATTCCCATCTGCCCATAACCGCGGGCACGGCTTTCGAAAGTTCAAATCCCTGCAGGGGTGTCCCAACTTAGCCCATCACAAGCTCTCACGGTCAACGAAGGATATTCTTTCTAGCGGGAAGACCCGATCAGACTCGGAATCCCGGTTACAAGACATCCTCGACAATGGTAAAACAAGTCCAGCAAGACCGCCCGATGCGCCGACATCCTGATAGGAGCTGCACATATCTCGTTCTCAGGGCAACACCGGATGAACACTACGTACAGCTAAAACCAGCCCTCAAGTTTCCCCGAGGTGGCGCCGCAAGTGGCTCTGTTTCGGACCAACACTTAGACAAGCACTGGCCCGGGGGGGTTAAAATAAAGATGACCCTTGGGCTGGCCTAACCCAAGGGAAAAAGGCTAGGTGGCGAATGGTAAAACCAAGGTTGGGCCTTGCTGTAGGAGTTTTATTCAAAGCGAACTGTCAAGGGGTTCCCATTATAACCCAACGGCATAAGGAACGCAAAATCAGGGAACATAACACCGATATGACGGAAACTAGGGCGGCAAGAGTGGAACAAAACACCAGGCATAAGGCCGAGCCTTCCACCCTTTACCAAGTATATAGATGCATTAATTAGATAAGAGGTATTGTGATATCCCAACAAGTAAACATGTTCCAACAAGGAACAACATCTCCATGTTCCAACAAGGAACAAACTTCAATCTTCACCTGCAACTAACAACGCTATAAGAGGGGCTGAGCAAAGCGGTAACATAGCCAAATAACGGTTTGCTAGGACAAGGTGGGTTAGAGGCTTGGTTCAACAATATGAGAGGCATGATAAGCAAGTGGTAGGTATCGCAACATAGGCATAGCAAAAGAGCGAGCAACTAGCAAGCAAAGATAGAAGTGATTTCGAGGGTATGGTCATCTTGCCTGAGATCCCGGAAGGAAGAAGAACGAGTCCATGAAGAAGACAAAGCGGACGTAGTCGAACGGTTCCTCACAACGCGACATTAATGGAACCAACCCGAAGAAACAACACCGGAAAGAATCAAACACCATGGTAAACAACCATCACGTAAACATGGCATGATGCACAACCAAGAATGATGCATGTCCGGATTAAAGAGGCATGGCATGGCAAAAAGCACAAACAATCCTACAAATTAAGTGGAGCTCAATATGCAACGAGTTGCATATTGACGAAACACCACATCAATTATTTAGTTCTCTCTCGGTTAGGTACTCAACAATATTAAATGTTGGTTAACATGGCAAGAGGTGAGGCATAACAAAACTACACCATCTAAACAATTTAAATGGGGCCGGGTATAACAAATAACGAATCTGGTAAATCCCCATATGCATTAGTAATATATAGCAACAACAATTTTAAATATTTTAATTGTTGTTATCATGATGCGAATGACATGAGCAAGTTTTATGCAATTTTTATTAAGAGTTGACATGAGCATTATGAAGCATTTGGTCGTCATGGCGGAACAAAAAGGGTGCCACGCCAACTACCACGGAAATGGTGCCACGGCAACATTCCGGGTGATCCGACAACTCATTGAGATGTCGGTGCAAGAGAAAATGTGGATGAACGGATCATGCGAGGATGGTGGGGTGATCCCGGATACCGGGTTCCCCATGGGTCGACGGCTTGGCAACCGAGGAGGAACGTGCAATGACAACTCGAACACGGTTCGAACATGAGCATCTCAAACATCGCAAGCATTCGTTACACGGACGTCGTCTCGGGTTATACCTTCGAAGTGTGCAAACGGGACGGTTCTCGATCGGTGCCAAGTAGAGGAAGTAGACGTTCTCGGGACGTTCGGAGTGGAAGTAGGGGTACATGACGACGGTAGAAGTACTCATGATCTTGGAGGCTGTAGTCGTTCACGTTCGTTTCGGAGAGGTACTTGATGACTCCAACGTCTTCGGGGCGACGGTAGTTGTACACGGTCCACAAGACGTCGATCGTTCGGGGTCCGATTTGCGGGTCTTGCCGACATGAAGGGGTACTTGGCGTTTTTTGTAGAGGTACTCTTGATCTTGGCGACAGTAGGCGTCCCCATTCGTACGGAGAGCTGCTTGGCGACTCTAAGTCCTTCGGGGTCATCACGTAGACGTTTATGTCGCAGTAGTCGTTTGGGTCTTGGAGTGATGGTAGTTGTTTCGTTCACTTGACGACGGTAGACGAACTTGGTGGTCCTCGTCGTCATGGAACTTGGCATCCTCTCGGCCTTGGCAGCGAAGAAACGAAACACAATGGTCGTGGTACTTGGCGCGGTGCAGGACGAAGCAGAGGTTTGGCGCTGGTCTTGGCGCGGTTCGCGGTCCACGAGCGTTGCTGGAGCTGGACTCCGTGCGAGGCAGAGGAGGGTTCAACTCTCCTCGTTCGAAGCAGGGGAAAAACAGGGCGACCACGTGAGAGGAACCGGGCGGAGGCAACGAACGGGTGGCAGCCATGGCAGGGCTTGAGCTCCTGGTTTCCTGCTGCTGGTCGGGACGGCGAGGGAAGGTGAGGGAGTGGCTTGGGGCGGCGACGATGGGTGCAGGCGCGACGCTGAAGGAGGAAGGCCATGGTAGAGGAGGAGCGGTGTGGAGCAGAGGCGAGCTGGTGCAGCGGCGAAGATGGAAGGGCGAGGAAAAAGGTGACCGCGGCAGGGGAGGCTGCGGCCTCGGACGCCGGCAGGGAAGAAGCAGAGGGCTCGAGGCTGCAACTGCTGGCTCCTGTGGGCGCGGACGACGATGGTTGCGGGCGGCCGGGCGCGTCCAGGAGCAAGGGAGGAGGAGGCACCAGGCTGCGCTGGGATCTGACGAGGCTGGAGAAGGAGCTGCAGCTATGGCGAGCGTCGAGGGACACGACCGCGGGGAACAGGGGCGCCATGAGGATCGGGCGTGGGCGCTGTCGAGGGAGTGAGGGAGAGGGGTGGCTCGAGAGGAGGGAGAAATGGCGCAAGGGAACGAGGGAGATGAGATGGGATCGAGCGAGATGGAGGAGTCGGGCTCCCTGGCGGCGCGAGGGGAGAGGAGAGGGAGGAGGGGATTCGGGTAGGGTTTAGGAGGGAGTGGGCCAGGGAGGTTGGGCCGGCGAGAGGCCCAGCTGGGCTGGACTCTCTTCTCCCTCTCCCCTATTTCCTTTTCTTTTAAATAATAGAGAAATAAAGAGAAAGAAAAGAGAGAAGAGAAGGTTAGAGGAAGAATTTGGGCATGTGGATAATATTCCCGGACTCGCGGAAATGTGCACGATCCAAGAAAAATGGAGTGGCCATTTTTCAAAGTTTAAATTCAAACTCATTTGATTTAATTCAAATGGTTCGAATACGAAGTGAGGGTCAGGAAGGTCCAAAAATGTTCGGATTTTTGGTGGAGCTCCGAAAAATGACGAAAGAATTTACGAACAAGGTTCGAGGTCAAGCAGCGAGATAACAAAGGCATGGGGAAATATGCAAGTGTGTTTTAGGTGATTCCATAAGAATGGATTATTTTATAATAGCTCCACTAATATCGGGAGGATATATTATAAAGAGAAGTCATCCTTCCCTCGATTTAAATGGATCGAAGATCCATACGATTTATTTAGTTGAGATGCAAAAGATTTATGAGATGATGGCATGATGACATGATGCAATGCAAAAATAAAAGGGCAAGCACAAATGAAACACACGGCGAAACCCGGAATATAAGAAAGTCTTCTCGAGCATCGGTCTCGGGGCGTCACACCCCTCCCCCTCTCCTACACCTCCTCCTACTCCGTAGCGCTTGGCGAAGCCCTGCCGAAGAACCACGAGCTCCATCACCATCACGCTGTCGTGTTGTCGGAGTTCTCCCGCAACTTCTCCTCTCCCCTTGCTGGATCAAGAAGGAGGAGATGTCCACGGGCTGTACGTGTGTTGAACGCGGAGGCGCCGTTGTTCGACGCTTAGATCGGAATCGACCGCGATCTGAATCGCTGCGTGTACGACTCCACCAACCGCGTTCTTGTAATGCTTCCGCTTAGCGATCTTCAAGGGTGTGAAGATGCACGCCCTCTCTCTCGTTGCTAGTATCTCCTAGATTGATCTTGGTGACACGTATGAATTTTTTTGAATTATTGCTACGTTCCCCAACAGCCTCTTCACCTGGCCCAGCTCCTCCTTGGCCTCCGCCAGTTTCTGCTTCAGTCCGGAGACTTCGGCAGTATGCGAGGCTGCAGCCAACAGCGATGCCTATGTTTACATTTTAGAAAATTTTAGTTAGTTTCCTGCAATAGGAGATTGATCCTCTGTCCGGCTTTTTCTTTCCGAACACCGGACAGCGTCCCAGGGGCTACTGTCTATATTGGGATTTTCTCTTTTTTGCATCGCTTACCTCAAAACCTGTCAGCAGACTATTGCAGGCTTCGGTTAGTCCGCTCATGGCGGACTGAACCCTTTCAATTACCATGCCCATAAGGACACGGTGCTCATCCACAATGGAAGTGCCTCGCAGCGCTTCCAGCAGATTATTCGGTGCCCCTGGTTGGACAGGGGTCACCGGCGGAATAGGCATCCCCCTTCTTTCAAAGGAGGTTGCGTGCTAGATTCCGGAGCCGCATCGGTCTCCAGAATCAAGTCTGGCTAAGGGCCGAACTGAATACGGACCTCCCCACCAGTCTCCTTGGGGATTGATTCCCCTTGGTGTCCGGTGACGGGGGTTTCGCCTTCTGGCGCCTCCTGAGCCTCTCCCCCGCCTGGAACAGTCCTTCGGGACAGCACCTCCGCATCGTCTTTGGCCTTGGGGGAGTGAGTGGTCGGCGGTGACTCGCTGGCCATCGCCTTGGAATCCAGCGAACCTCCCGGCGAGGATCGCGGGGAGCTATTGTGGGCCAGACTACAATAACATAACCAATCATGTCAATGCAATAAGAAGGAGAAACTTTATGAGCGGATATAAGTCTTAGCACTTACGATGCGGCCCGCGGCTTAGTAAGTCTTAGCACTTACGATGCGGCCCGCGGCTTAGTGCGGGGGCGTTGCTCCAGACTGCTTTCAACGTCCCATGCGGAGCTGCCCACGAGTGGGCCTTTCCCTTCTTGGGCGCCTCCGCCTCCAGAATGGTGGAGGTCGCCCTCTTTTTCTTCCCCTCATTAGGGGGAGGGTTGTTTTCCTCCTCCTCCTCATCGTCGTCGTCTTCGACGATGGAGGATTGAGTCTTGTCTTCGATTGTTGCGTCCGAAGCACCCTCGTGGTGGGGGCCACTCCGGACCCCCTTGGCCTTCCCTGTGGCCCTTTTCTCCGGCGCCTTGTAGGGTGCCGGCACCAGCATCTTTGCTAAACGCGGATGACTGGTTCTTCAGGCAGCGGAGCCGGACATTGGATCCGCTTCGCCCTCTCCATCCAGTCCTGAAGAAACGATGACGATAAAAGCTTAGTCATCATCTTTGAAACAGGCAAGTAAGGGATGCAGTAAGAATAACATACCTCGTTGGCGAGGTGGTTAATGTCATGACCGCGGTCCGAATCTGTGGCCGGCGGTGTTTCGTTGCCTTTAAAAAGCAACCTCCAGGCATCTTCGTGAGTGGTTTCGAAGAGCCTCTTCAGGGTATGGTGCTTCTTCGGATTGAACTCCCATAGAGGGCGGCTTCGTCTTTGGCATGGGAGAATCCGGCAAACTAGCATCACCTGGATTATATCGACGAGTTTGATATCTTTATCCACCATGCTTTGAATGCGTGTTTGCAGCGCTGTCAGCTCATCTGGCGAACACCAGTTCGGGCCCTTCTCGACCCAGGAGGCGAGTCGCATGGGAGCGCTAGAGTTGAATTCGGCAGTTGTGGCCCAGGTGGTGCCGCGGGGTTCTATGATATAGAACCAATGTTTCTGCCATTCTTTTACAGTCTCCACGAAAGTGCCTTTCGGCCAGGAGACATTGGCCAGCTTGCTCACCATGGCACCTCCGCACTCCGCGTGCTGGCCATCCACCACCTTCGGCTTCACATTGAAGACCTTGAGCCACAACCCGAAGTGAGTTTGGATGCGGAGGAAGGCCTCACACACGACGATGAATGCCGAAATGTTGAGGAGGGAGTTCGGGGATAGATCATGAAAGTCTATCCCGTAGTAGAACATCAGCCCGCAGACGAAGGGGTGGAGTGGAAATCCTAACCCGCGGAGGAAATGAGGGATGAATACTACCCTCTCGTTGGGCTTCGGCGTGGGAACGATTTGTCCCTGGGCCGGTAGGCGGTGGTCAATTCCCTTCGCCAGGTACCCAGCCGCCCAAAGCTCGGCGATGTCCTCCTCCTGGACGGAGGAGGCCATCCACTTGCCTTGACCTCCGGATCCTGACATGGTTGAGTGCTTGCTCGAGACGGACAAGATGAGAACTTAGGCGCTGGAGCTCAAGAATGGAAGGTCAGAGGAAGGCGTGGGTGAAGAAAAGGGATTCTTATCTCCTTATAAAGGCAGCAAATATTGGACGCCTCCCCACTCGCCTTAAAATTCGCCTACTTCCGAGGGCCGTGTAAACGACACGGTTGGGTTACCCATGCTCGTATTGATGAGAATCCCGTAATAAGGGGACACGATCTCTGCTTTGACAAGACGTGCCAATGGCGGCCGCGTCTTGAAACATGGGGCGGCAGATGAAAAAGGGTTCGAAATTATGACCGGACAGATGTGATGTCATGTTACAGAAGGTTGTCAGCAGATTAGACTCGTGTAAAATTATATTCTCTCTGCGGTTGTGTGTATGGTGTGTGTTACAGGTCCGGACACGTCGATACATCCGAAGACTATTTTGAAATTAGGAAAGAGGAACCCGCCTTGCAATATCAAAGACAGGCCTACGCGCCGAATACCTTGTCATTGAAGCCAGGTTCAGGGGCTACTAAGGGAGTCCTGGACTAAGGGGTCCTCGGGCATCCGGCCTGTTAGCCATGGGCCGGGCTGATGGGCTGTGAAGATACGAAGACCGGAGACTGCACCCGTGTCCGGATGGGACCCTCCTTGGCGTGGAAGGCAAGCTTGGCGACGAAATATGTAGTTCCCTTTCTTTGTAACCGACCTTGTGTAACCCTAGAAACTCCCGGTGTCTATTTAAACCGGAGGACTTAGTCCGTAGGGGAGAGACATCATCATAACCATACAAGCTAGGCCTCTAGGGTTTAGCCATTACGATCTCGTGGTAGATCAACTCTTGTAATACTCATATTCATCAAGATCAATCAAGTAGGACGTAGGGTATTACCTTCATAGAGAGGGCCCGAACTTGGGTAAAACGACCTTAGACGCACAGTTCGGGACCCCCTACCCGAGATCCGCCGGTTTTGACACCGACACCGGGTACCACTTCTGGACCGGAGGGTGGTGGAGCTGGTAGCGTACCTGGCGGAGCAGAGCTGTGCGTCGGGCGGGAAGAGATGGCGACGTCTCGCGGCGCTGCGTCGACGGGTGCTGAGGAAGAAGATTCGTCGTTGTCGGGCCGCCTTACTTGAGCAGCGACCTCCTCAAGGCGATGCGGAGGGCCACCTCCTCCACATCGATGTTCAAGCCACCGGATTCTGCATTGGAGCCACCACTGCTTCTGCCGCCGGCCATCGGATTCTGCATTGGAGCCACCGTTGCTTCCGTCGGCGGCCATCGGATCAGAGGGGAGGGGATCAGAAGTGGAGTGGAGGAAGAGGGGAGTGAAGTGGAGTTCGAATTGACTAGTGTCTAGATATTCCGGATGAGGATATTTGTGGGGGCAGGTGGACCGGGCTGACATGGCGAACGAGTTGGATATGAGGGGTGCCGGTCACCTCGGACATTTGAGGTGCCCGGGTGTTTGATGCCGTTTTGGGACGCTCGGTTGAGTATTTTCCTGTGTATTTACAGTCATGTGGAGTACAAGAGTAGTGTGTGCACTCTACAGCCGAAGAGGAGAATGCTTACTGTTGACTTGAGGGGTGGAGCATCGACAGACGGCCGACCCCCAACCCAAGCAAGCAATCAGTGATGGACGGGATTCTTTTTTTCCCGGGTGATTCGATGAGATCAATCATGGAAGCTTCGGTGCGCTTGTGAGTGGGAACATCACTTTATGTTTTGTTTAGTCGCTCGTCTGAGTGGCAAGGTAGAAAAAATTGTTAATTCGGTTATTAGATTAGATCTCGACATAGCGACGCGAGAATCCGTCGCGAAATCACAGGTAATCTGGTTCCATGTGCAATGCCAATGATTAAAGCAAGGGCTGGCGACTCGGACGGATTACTTTATCAAACACTTTTCCCCGGGATGGCGATACGGACAGGCACTGCAATTCCATCGATGGATGAATCGATCGGTTGGCGCCGACACGCGCGGCCTGTCTGTCAGCAGCTTCCTTTCCTTTCTTACCCGACAAGCAATAGTACCAATACGCCGTGCATTGTCCGCTTGTGCCAAAGAGTATGCGTGAAACATTTACGACCTGGGACGAAGACGCACGATGATGCCAAAGAGACGAAGACGCACGATGGAGCGCGTCAGAACACAGACCTACCAACCCATCCACAATTGTCAATGATGGTCGATCAGTGTAATGATGATGCCGGGGCGGGACGCATAAACGTAGTACTACGGTGGTGTTTGGTTCTCTAGTCCTATGACTTTTTCTAATCCCAACTAAAAAGTTTCTAATCCTTAAAAAATCTTTTGTTTGTTTTCAGAGACTAAAAAGTCCCTAATCCCTTCCTATAAGTTATTAAATGAGTATGTTGCCCCTAGTATATAGAAAAATAGCAAACAAACAACATCATGAGGTGGCGGGCCAATGGGTGCATGTAGAGGCATTGTTGGAAAAGTCCCAAAAAAACTCTCCTTGAGAGTCTTCTTCATTTAGTCTCAAATGTCTAGTTTAGTCCTTAAAAAATCCCTCCGTTTGATAAAAAAGTTTCTAAAAGAGACTTTTTTAGTCCCTATATAAAAAATCCCTGAAAACAAACAACCCCTTCGTGGGTCGTTGTTGCTTGGGCCTTCAAGCCCAAGGACACGCAACGGAACGTGCAATGCTCCCGACGCGTCATTGTTGCGCGTTTTGCTCGCTGGGTACAGTACATAGGTTGTGTTGTGCGGAAAGCGGGCGGCCGAGGAAGGAAGCGGCCGCGCTGGGCGCATGCATGCATGCGCGGCAATTATATCTGGTCATCCTCTGGGCCGGGCCAACCAAAACCCGACGCAAAAAACCCAGGTCTGAGCCTGGCCCGACCCGGTTGTCGGGCCTAAAAACCTGGCCCATCATGCTAAAAGCCCATCGGGCCTCAGGCCACGGGCCGGGTCTCTTCCTTAAATAGCAAAAACGACGGGCCCGGCCCATACTTCGGGCTCAAAACCTAGGCCCGAGTCCGGCCTGAGGACAAGGTCGGGTCGGGCTGTCCATGGCCAGGACTAGCGGCAACGCTACATCAACGGACTGGTTACGGGATTTTACAGGGCTGGGAATACGTGGAAGTTTTTAGTTGATTATTAGGCCCTTTCCAATGCTTCACCTTAGACAGGTGCTAAGCATGCTACATAAGAAAAAAATATGATATGACACAACATTTAAGGAGGGGAGAGAGTACTTTGATGACCTCGGAAAAAACCAATGCCAAACGCGAGAATCTAGGCAAAGCACTTACATAAAATAATTTGACCAATGCATGAAAGACTTTAGATGCTAACTCATTAAATAAAGTGTGCTTGGCAACAACAAGTTAAACACCTATGCATCGGAGAGTTGAGTAGTTAAGGTATTTAATGCACTTAGCACTTCATCTAAGTACCTTTGCATTGAGGCCCCTCCCAATGCTTCACCTTGTACATGTGCTAAGCCTTTCGCATAGGCTAAAAATCTGATGTGCCAAGTTATTTAAGAGGAGAGAGATGAGTATAGTGACCCCAGAAAGAAACAATGCTAAGCGCGTGAATTTAGGCAAACATTTAAAGGAAGGAAGCCCACCAATACATGAATAGCTTTAGTTGCTAAATCATTAAATGAAGCAAGCTTAGCAACTACTCACTCCGTCCGAAAATATTTGTCATCAAAATGGATTAAAAAAATGTATCTAGAACTGAATTCATCTAGGTACATCATCTTTTATCCATTTTGATGACAAATATTTCCAGACGGAGGGAGTATAAGCTAAGCACCTATGCATTGGAAAGTATAGTTACTAAGCTATTTAATGTGCTTAGCACCTCATCTAAGCACATATGCATTGGCAGCAGCTTGAAAGAGGTCTTATTAAGGAAGCGGAGCCACACGAAATCAAAGAAGCATTATACCCTATTGCCAACAGTTTCAGAACACTATTCATCAGCTCCAAGAAAGAGAAACGTTGGTACTAGGCTAGTTAGGGTTTCTCTTGCCTCCCGCCGGCGACGTTGTCGGTCCGCCCCGTCTCTGGTGGCCTTAGGGCCATGGAGGCGGAGTGGATCTCGGCCCTTGCCGGTGGGAGGGCTCCGTTTTTAAATCTTTTTTCGAGTTTTGTTAGGGTTTGTGTTCTACTTAGAAAGGCGAGACGGCGGTGACTCCCTGAAAATAGAATAAAGGTCTACCCGCCTAGCCCCCGTTTCGGTGATGCGTATAGCATCATCGGTGGGCGTGAGGTGTGTCTCCGGTGGATCTGTTTTTGGTGGATTTGCTCGGATCTGTTCGTCGTTCGTATATATTCCCGTGTCTTCAGGTTAGATCCTTCTGATCTACACTCTTCGTCAGCGACGGTTGCTGTTCTGGTGCATTGGTTCCATGGGGCCTTAGCACGACGACTTCCCGACTGTCTACTACAACAAGGTTTGCCCGACTCCGACGAGAGAGGGGCGATGACAGCGGCGCGCCTTCGACTCGCTTCAGTGCTTGTAGTCGTCGCTAGGTGGTTTACGAATTTGGATGTAATTTTTATTATTTTTAGCGTTTATTGTACTATCATGATTGAAGATGAATAGATTGAGAGTTTTCTCGGAAAAAAGGAAGCGGAGCCACACCTGAGGCTGAAAATCAGGGGGCGGAGGGTTAGTATTATGGGATGGGTCCGTACTACTTTCTCCGTAATCATCCGTTGATGTCGCATTTTTGGCTGCGCATGCCCCGCGGAGCGGCGCCACGCGTTTTGCCCCTTCTTTTCGCGTGGCGTGGGCTGGCCGTGCGGCCATTTTCGGGGCGGCGAGTATACCTGCGTACTCCAGCTTAGCAGCCCACTAGTGCGGCGGTGGCGTGCGCCGGCCGGGCTTGTCCTGGCGACACGGGCGCGCCGCCGCGGTGTCGGTGTCCTTGTCGGTTCGGCCTGGCCTGGGTGGTGCTGGTGGGTTCATTCCATTCTCGGCGCCGCAAACTGCCGCTCGGCCGGTGTGTGTGTGTGTGTGTCGCCGAGCGATCCAGGCTACGAGTGATGATGCATCGATTCCTTTCGCGCTGATTAAGCTGCGGTGGCGCCACCCGAACCGATCATTGTGAAGCTTTTGAGGGAAGGGAAGGGATCTTCTCCCGTGACAGACTAATCGTCCGGCCAGACTAGCTAGCGTGGCATGCCATGCTACGCCTTCGCCTTTGAGGATGTGGGAGATTTTTTCTGCCGGAATATGATTTATTCACGCATTACAATCCCTTCTACGTGCTCTACAGTTAGTTTGGTTGGGCTGAGCTTATTTTTCACACACTTTGGAGGCAATAACTAAGGGTCTGCCTAGGTCTCAGTCGACTTAGGATATCTCCACTAGGGCCCCCAAGAAGTCTCCCCAAGCCACTTTTTTAGCGCCGGCGCTCGCATGTGACACCCAGCGCACCGGGGGGCTCCTGGGAGGCCTAATTTCGCCGTTTTAGGCGCTGGCCCCACCTGCCAGCGTCTCCCTCCTGTCCCCTGACTTTTCCTCGCTGGCCCACCCACGTGCTTCCTCCTCTCCCTCTCTCCCTCAAAGTGCACCAGTTGCAGCTCCCTCGAAGCCGACGAGGCCCCGACCCCCGCCGCCCTCCTCTCCTCCGACCCCTCCTCCTTCCCAGCCCCGCGCTCCGATACGCCTCGCCGCGCCTCCGCCCGCGCCGGCCCGCGCCCCGAACCATGGGCTCCATCCTCATGGCGACGCTCGTCGAGGTGCTCCCGTCTCCGCCCGTGCTCGCCGCGCCCGCGCACGGCAACGCGGTGGATCCTCCCGCGGCGGAGGAGGAGCTGGGCCTCGAGCTGCATGGGCAGCCCCGTCCCCGAGCGTGGCGAGACGGGCCTCCTGCACGGCGACGCCGAGTCGAGGCTGGGGCACGGCCGCACGACCGGCGAGGCATGGGCGCAGGAGGGCGCGGACGGGCGCGGCCTGGGAGCGAGGCAGGGGCGCGCGCGGACAGCAACACCAGGCCAGGGGCGCGCGCGGCGGCCATGGCGGGGCGCGCGCGGCGGCCAGGCAGGGGAGGTGCACGCCGGTCCTTCTCCTCCCTCCTCGTCGGCCCCCGCTTCTCGCCTCCTGGGGGCGGAATGAGTGGAAAAATTCTCGCTCCCACGCCAAAGTTGTCGCCGGCAGCCCCCCAAGAGGCGAAAAAAATGCCTCCTGAGGGCTCAACGGCTGGAGATGCTCTTAGACTTCGCGAAGTTTAAGTCGGCTGAAGTCATGCATGTGTTCCTGGGCTCAGGTGGTGTATGCTCTCCTTCGCTGCTGGCTCGTGACTTGTCTTGTTGGGCTAGGAATCGGTAGTTCCTTTCTTTTTTGCTAAGCCTCAAGTGCGGCCGCTCATGGGCTAGGAATCGGCCAGTTTCTCTTTCTTTATTCCTTTAGCAAAGCAAATTCTATACCTTCCCTCCCGGTTCGCTTTTTCTTAGGAAATACTTCCAGTCCAATTTCCCATCATTTTTCCAGGTTTTGATATTATTTTTTCTTACAATTTTAAATTTATTTTGTATTTTAAATAAAAAAATGACAAATAAAAAAAATTGAACCGCATTAGTTGAAACGCGTCGCACTCCTTAGAGTTGGCGGTATGATATGACATGTGTAGTTGCAACTCTAGTGGTGGACATGCGATTGGCCAACATCCCTCTCCTTCAGTTCTAGTCACAGTGTATCCCTTGCAGTTGCAGGCGGATTGTGACACGTGCAGTTGCAACTCTAGTGATGGACATGCAACTGACCAACATCCCTCCCCTTTAGCTGCAGTCATGTGTACCCTTGCAGTTGTAGGTGGGCTGCGACACGTGCAGTTGCAACTCTAGTGGTGGCATGTAACCCCCCCCCTTCTCCAGTTGCAGTCGTGTTGTAACCCTTGCAGTTGTAGGCATGATGCGACACGTCCAATTGCAACTCTAGTGGTGAATATGCAACTAGATAACATTTGTCCCCTCCTATTGCAATTGCGTTATACCCGTTGCAATTGCAAGCGACTTGCGACACATGCAGTTGCACCTCTACTAATGAGCATGTAGCTGGGCGACATCCCACGCCCTCTAGTTGTAGTCGTGTTGTACACTTGCAGTTGCAGGCGCGTTGTGACACGTGCAATTGCAACTCTACTGGTGGGCATGCAACTGGCCAAACATCCCTGCCCGGTCCCAGTTGCAGTAGCGTAGTACCCCTTGCAATTGCGGACGAGTTGCGCCACGTGCAATTGCAGGTTGCAATATGAACATTCACACAACTCATGTTACATAAAAAAGAATAAAAAACAAAACAAAATAATATACCAAAAATAAGAGACAAAAAAATACAGGAAGAAAAGAAAAAATAAGAAAGAAAATCAGACATATACATATACTGTACCAAAGAGTAAATGAAAAAGGGAAAACAACCAAAAAATGGCAGTGCAACAAAAAACGGAAAAGAGCCAACTGACAACGAAAAAGGCTCCAACCCCTCGCTAGCCCATCATGCAAGCAAGCCCAAGCCCGACAGGAAAAAAAACTAAAGCAAAGACAAACAACAACCCATCTCTCTGTACCTCCTACACGGGCCAGTTTTAAGCAAAGACCAGCAACGCATTAATCTTCAAGCAGACAAACAATCCAACGAACAACATGTTGACTGAGACTTCACTAAATCTCCAGTCGACTGAGATTTAGCGGTTCCCAATAACTAATGGGGATTTGTTTGGACCATCTGAGCCGTCCACAGATGATGTACACGTCCGGGCCATGCTTCAACCTGCTGCTGACTTCTTCAACACCCCGACACCTCATGTGCTGCCCCACGTCATGCTTCTCCTCATCCTTTGGAAAATCTAGGATGCTAGAAACAAGAAAGTTTTCCAAAGTTTAAGGATTGATGCCAATAGCTCTGTAAAGGCTATATTTGGTGATTTTGTTGTTTGGGCTCACCGTCTCAATTAAGACGGAAACACTGATTTCCTCTCATGCAATGCGTGACCTCTGTAAACTCTAAATCGCATTTGAAATATATTCAGACCATTTCAAAAAAGAAGTACACAACTGTTTGCCATAATGATGGACTAGCTGCAACACGTGGCAAGCGTGTTAAGCAACCCAAAATTATAGAACGAACTAATTGGACGAGAATATAAAGGTCGACACCAAACGTTAGTGCTATGTTTCGCTTACTTTTTTTAGAACCACGGCTCACCTGCGGTGTTTGCTCTAATGGGCCGGGCCAATAGCGTTGGTTTTGAGAAGCGCAGGTATGGGGTTTTTGGGAACCTTCCTGTTGGTTTTAAAAAGGCCCTAACCGTTGGTAACATATTCTTTTATTTTTTATTTTTTCTGGTTTGCTTTTTTTAATATATGTTGATTTTTTTTCTGGTACACATTCAACATTTTTCAAGTACATGTTGAACATTTATCTACATACATGTTGAACATTTGTCAAATATGCATTTAATACTTTTAAAATACACAAAAAATATTCAAAACGTGAGAACATTTTTAAATTCATGACGTTATTTATATGTTATGAAATTTTATTATAATAAAGGGAACGAAGGTTAACATTGCGTGATTTTTTTAAATGTTGATGGATTTAAAATGATTATGCGTAACATTATGTGTGAGCATTTAAGAAAAAATTCCCACACATTTTAAAATGATTGAACTTTTTTAGCGCCATGAACAATTTTAAATGGTACAGACATTTTTATACTTTTCATGAACAATCTTTTTAAATTTCCAATGAATATTTTTTGAAAATATCAAAATGCATGTACATTTTAAAATGTCACAAACATTTTTAGAAACCGTGACAACAAAATTTTATATTTCCAACATTGATCAATAAAAAATGTGTTAATTTTTCTTGGATCATTTTCGGAATATGAATGTAAGCAAGAAAAATAAAACGAAAGGGAATGATGCAAGCCTCGCATTGGAAAAAAAGAACGAACAAAAACTGAAAGATTCATATTTGGACTAGGCTCTGCAGTTGAGGTGAGCCATCCATGCTACAGCCTTACTCTTGCTAGAACAGAGACATAGTTGTGCCCGCATATTTACGCCGGTCTTACAACAGACTGTTAACCAAACGTGGGCCCCTGCATCTAAGCGTTGCCTCACCACTCACCTGGCCTAGCCTATACATGAAAACTATATCTTGCTTACTCCAAGACATATCGATGACCGAGACAACCCATTTAAGAGGTTTTAGGAACCTTCCACGCGAGAGGGGGGCTGGTTTTAACGGCATTTCCTAAACGGTGCCCATAATGCTTGTTATAGGCTTAACGGTACAGGGCGCTCACCCCATGCACTGCCCTGGGCCGACCCATGTTACTTTTTTTTTCTATTTAAAGACGCAAAAATAGCGTGTGCACGGTGACTCGAACTACCGATCTCCTGGCTCAGTGTTCGTTGTCACAACCAACCAGCCCCCCTCTTTCACTTTTTAGCCCCGTGAACAATTTGAAATGGTACAGCCATTTTTATACTTTCCACGAACAATCTTTTTATATTTCCAATGAATATTTTTTGAAAATATCAAAATGCAATAAATGTCACAAACATTTTTAGAAACCGCGACAACAAAATTTTATATTTCCAACATTGATCATTAAAAAAATGTGTTAATTTTTCTTGTATCACTTTTGGAATATGAATGTAAGCAAGAAAAATAAAACGAGATGGAAAAATGCAAACCTCCCATTGAAAAAAAAAGAAGAAACAAAAAGTGAAAGATTCATATTGGGCTAGGCTCTGCGGTTGAGGTGAGCCATCAATGCTACAGCCTCACTCTTGCTAGAACAGAGACATAGTCGCGCCCGCATATTTACGTCGGTCTTAAAACAGACTGTTAACCAAACGTGGGCACTTGCATCTGAGCGTTGTCTCACCAGTTACCTCGGCCAGCCTATACATGAAAACTATATTTTGCTTACTGCAAGACATATCGATGTCGCTCCTGTAGCATTCGATGACCGAGACGGCCCATTTAAGAGGTTTTAGGAACCTTCCACGCAAGACGCAGCGACTATTTGTCGCTTTAAGCGACCTAGAGGAAACTTTCGCTGAAGATTTTCCTCCAGCTGCGTCGTATTGGGCCGGCCCACTCGCGTGCACGTGCAGATTAAAAAATGCAAGAGAAGAAATGACAGAACCAGGATTTGGGTTTGGTTGACGTCGTCGAGCTGACGCTTGAAAAGATCGAGTGCCTGGACTAGGCCTGAATGTCAGTTGTTTTCTGCCTGGCAGGCGAGGCTTGTTTGGTTCCTGTCCAAGCCTGGGGTGTTAAAATATATTAAACCAGGCTACCGTTTGCCTGTACCTTTTGCTATTTTAAATTGGACAAGAGGATTGACATGCCAGGCACGTCTCAGGCACTTCCTGGGGCCTGGTTCGGGTCGCCTGGACCAGGCTAACAACACGCTCAGGTTTTACCGGCCAGGCTAATGACGCGCTTCGCTTTTCTAGGCCAGGCCACTATCGATTCTTCAGGACACGAACCAACCAAAGTACAGGCAACTCTCAGGCAAGCACCAAGCGAGGCAGTTTTGCTCCAGGGCAACAACAAAACAGGCCCTCGATCACTGGTCTTCAGGCAGTTCGATCAGTGCTATAGCCACCTGACCCACACATCTCACGTCGAAAGTTTGTATGGCGAGTCCTACTTGAGGCTTCTTCGAGCAGTTTTTTCTTCCCTTTCTTCTATTTTCTCTTAGCCATTTTTTTCATTCTTTCCTGCATTTTGTTTCTTCGTCTTTGGTTTTTTGCCTTTTGTTTCTTCTCCATTTTTTGTTTGATTTTCTTTTTTATTCACCATTTTTTATGTTTGTTTACGTTTACACTCTACATTTTCCAATGTGTCAAAAACATTTTTTAGTAAGTGATCAACATTTTTTGTATACACATTCAATATTGCCCGAATTCTTGCAAAATTTCTCATATACTTTTTCAACATTTTTCAAATGCTTGTTCAACATTTTTAAAACATCTTTTCAATAATTTTTAATACTCATTCAACAATTTAAGATAGATGTTCAACATTTTGAATACTTAATTAATATTTTCAAATACTTGTTCAACATTTTTTGGATACTGGTTCAACAATTTTTAGTATTTATTCAACATTTGTCAAATACTTGTTCAAGATTGCACAAACGCTTGTTCACTATTTTTCAAATACTTGTTCAACATTTTTTAAATACATGTTCTACATTTTAAACACTTATTCAAAATTTTCAAATACTTGTTCAACATTTTCAAATACTTATTCAACATATTTTAAAAGTCACTCAACATTTGTTAAATACATGTTCAACATTTCTAATACTTATTCAACATTTTCAAGTACTGATACGTCCATTTTGCATCATGTTTTCCTACTGTTATTTATAATGTTTTTATCCATAATAATGCTTTTTGGAGTAATTCTAATGCCATTTCTCTCATAATATGCAAGGTATACACAAAGAGGGAGAATTCCGGCAGTTGGAAATCTGGACCTGGAAAAGCTACGTCAGGCTACCTATTCTGCACAACTCCAAACAAGCTGAAACTTCACGGAGGATTTTTATGGAATATATGAAGAATATTGGAGCAAATAAGTACCAGAGGGGGCCCACCAGGTGGGCACAACCCACCCGGGCTCGCCAGGGAGCCCAGGCGCGCCCTGGTGGGTTGTGCTCACCCAGGCCCACCTCCGGTGCCCATCTTCTGATATATAAGTCATTTTGACATAGAAAAAAAATCAGGAGAGGACTTCCGGGACGGAGCGCCGCCGTCTCAAGGCGGAACTTGGGCAGGAGCACTTTTGCCCTCCGGCGGAGCGATTCTGCCGGGGGAACTTCCCTCCCGAAGGGGGAAATCATCGTCCTCGTCATAACCAATAACTCTCCCATTTTGGGGAGGGCAATCTCCATCAACATATTCAACAACACTATCTCATCTCAAACCCTAGTTCATCTCTTGTGTTCAATCTTGTTACCAGAACTATAGATTGGTGCTTGCGGGTGACTAGTAGTGTTGATTACATCTTGTAGTTGATTACTATATGGTTTATTTGGTGGAAGATTATATGTTCAGATCCAATATGCTATTTAATACCCCTCTGATCTTGAGCATGATCATCATTTGTGAGTAGTTACTTTTGTTCTTGAGGTTATGGGAGAAATAATGTTGTAAGTAATCATGTGAACTTGATATGTGTTTGATATTTTGATAGTATGTATGTTGTGATTCCCTTAGTGGTGTCATGTGAATGTCGACTACATGACACTTCACCATATTTGGGCTTAAGGAAATGCATTGTGGAGTAGCAATTAGATGATGGGTTGCGAGAGTGACAGAAGCTTAAACCCGAGTTTATGCGCTATTTCATAAGGGACCGATTGGATCCAAAAGTTTAATGCTATAGTTAGAATTTATTCTTAATACCTTTCTCGTAGTTGCGGATGCTTGTGGGAGGGTTAATCATAAGTAGAAGGTTTGTTCATGTAAGAACAACACCTAAGCACCGGTCCACCCACATATCAAATTATCAAAGTACCGAACACGAATCAAACCAACATGGTGAAAGTGACTAGATGAAAATCCCGTGTACCCTCAAGAACACTTTGCTTATTATAAGAGACCGTTTTGGCCTGCTCTTTGCCTCAAAGGATTGGGCTACCTTACTGCACCTTTGCTACTATTATCGTTACTTGCTCATTACAAATTATCTTGCTATCAAACTACTCTGTTACTTACAATTTCAGCACTTGTAGACATTACCTTATTGAAAACCACTTGTCAACTGCTAGCTAATCCTTATGCAAGAGACGGAACCGAACATCCTGATATATGCACTTGATATATGTCGAACAAATTTATGGATTGTTCAAGCTTGCAGGTTTACCCGGAGATGAAGTTATGAAGAAGATTTTCCCTTTATCTTTGAAGGGAAAAGCATTGGCATGGTATAGGCTATGCGATGATATTGGATCCTGGAATTGGAATCGATTGAAATTGGAGTTCCATAAAAAATTCTATCCTATGCATCAAGTTCATCC
>NC_041388.1:691274508-691292850 GCF_002162155.2 Triticum dicoccoides
TCAATGTTATATTCATGCCCCAATCATGAGCTCTCAAGAGAAATTACCATCCAGAATTTTTATGCTCGGCTTTCTCGTAATGATGAAACCATGCTTGATACTTCTTGTGCTGGTTGTTTTATGAAGAAGACTATTGAATTTCGATGGGATCTTTTGGAAAGAATTAAGCGCAACTCTGAAGATTGGGAACTCAATGAAGGTAAAGAGTCAGGTATTAAACTTAAGTATGATTGTGTTAAATTTTTTATGAATACCGATGCTTTTCAAAAATTTAGCACTAAATATGGACTTGACTCTGAGATAGTAGCCCCCTTTTTTGAATCATTTGCTACTCATGTTGATCTCCGTAAAGAGAAGTGGTTTAAATATCACCCACCTATCAAAGAAGAAATTATAGAACTGGTACCGGTTAAAGTAGAAACTATACTTTATAATGTTGATCCAGTTGTTCCTACTACTTACATTGAGAAATCACCTTTTGATACGTCTCCGTCGTATCTACTTTTCCAAACACTTTTGCCCTTGTTTTGGACTCTAACTTGCATGATTTGAATGGAACTAACCCGGACTGACGCTGTTTTCAGCAGAATTGCGGTGGTGTTATTTATGTGCAGAAACAAAAGTTCTCGGAATGACCTGAAACTTCACGGAACATATTTTCAGAAATAATAAAAAAATCCTTGCAAAATATGAAGACTAGGGGGCCCACACCCTAGCCACGAGGGTGGGGGGCGCGCCTGCCCCCCTAGGGCGCGCCCCCTACCTCGTGGGGCCCCTGGAGCTCCTCCGACCTCGACTCCAACTCTATATATTTGCTTTCGGGGAGAAAAAAAATCAGAGAGAAGGATTCATCGCGTTTTACGATACGGAGCCGTCGCCCAGCCCTAAAACCTCTCGGGAGGGCTGATCTAGAGTCCGTTCGGGGCTCCAGAGAGGGGAATCCGTCGCCATCGTCATCATCAACCTTCCTCCATCACCAATTTCATGATGCTCACCGCTGTGCGTGAGTAATTCCATCGTAGGCTTGCTGGACGGTGATGGTTTGGATGCGATTTATCATGTAATTGAGTTAGTTTTGTTAGGGTTTGATGCCTAGTATCCACTATGTTCTGAGATTGATGTTGCTATGACTTTTCTATGCTTAATGCTTGTCACTAGGGCCCGAGTGCCATGATTTCAAATCTGAACCTATTATGTTTTCATCAATATATGAGAGTTCATGATCCTATCTTGCAAGTCTATAGTCACCTATTATGTGTTATGATCCATTAACCCCGAAGTGACAATAATTAGGATACTTACCGGTGATGACCGTAGTTTGAGGAGTTCATGTATTCACTATGTGTTAATGCTTTGGTACGGTACTCTATTAAAAGGAGGCCTTAATATCCCTTAGTTTCCGCTTGGACCCCACTGCCACGGGAGGGTAGGACAAAAGATGTCATGCAAGTTCTTTTCCATAAGCACGTATGACTATTTCGGAACACATGCCTACATTACATTGATGAATTGGAGCTAGTTATGTGCCACCCTAGGTTATGACTGTTACATGATGAACCGCATCCGGCATAATTCTCTATCACCGATCCATTTCCTACGAGCTTTCCATATATTGTTATTCGCTTATTTACTTTTTCGTTGCTATTGCTATCATCACTACAAAATACCAAAACACTACTTTTGCTACTGTTACCTTTTGCTACCGTTACCACTACTATCATATTACTTTGCTACTAAATACTTTGCTGCAGATATTAAGTTTCCAGGTGTGGTTGAATTGACAACTCAGTTGCTAATACTTGAGAATATTCTTTGGATCCCCTTGTGTTGAATCAATAAATTTGGGTGGAATACTCTACCCTCGAAAACTGTTGCGATCCCCTATACTTGTGGGTTATCAAGACTATTTTCTGGCGCCGTTGCCGGGGAGCATAGCTCTATTCCTTGAGTCACTTGGGATTTATATCTGCTTATCATTATGAAGAACTTGAGAGATCCAAAAACCAAGATTTATCCCTCAACTACGAGGGGAGGTAAGGAACTGCCATCTAGCTCTGCACTTGATTCACCTTCTGTTTTGAGTAAGCTTGCGACACCTAAACCTGCTTCTGCTATTCGTTCTGATATGTCGTATGTTATTGATGATGCCACTTCTCCTATGCATGATACTTATGATGAAACTACTTCTATGCTTGATACTACTATGCCACTTGGTGAATTTCTTGATGAACAACTTGCTAGGGTTAGAGAGAATGAAAATATTGAATCTAATAATATTGATGAAAGTGATGATGAGGACTCTCCCTCTAATGAATATGAATCACCTGTTATTCCTGAGGGTTATGTTTTTGAAAAAGAAGTTGCTTTAGCTATTTTAGCTTGCAAAGATAGATACGAACTCAAGAGGTTATTAGCCAAATGGAAGCAGCAATCTCTTAATGCTAGAATGAAACCTGACCCTGCTTTTGCTACTTCACCTATCTGTGTTATCGATAAGGATTATGAATTCTCTGTTGATCCTGATATAATTACTTTGGTTGAATCTGATCCTTTTCATGGCTATGAATCTGAAATTGTTGTGGCACATCTTACTAAATTAAATGATATAGCCACCCTGTTCACTAATGATGAGAGAACTCGTTACTTTTATATCCTTAAAATATTTCCATTCTCATTAAAGGGTGATGCTAAGATATGGTTTAATTCTCTGGATCCTAGTTGTGTGCGTAGTCCCCAGGATATGATTTATTACTTCTCTGCTAAATATTTCCCTGCTCATAAGAAACAAGCTGCTTTGAGGGATATATATAATTTTGTGCAAATTGAAGAAGAGAGTCTTCCACAAGCTTGGGGGAGGCTTCTCAAGTTACTTAATGCTTTGCCTGATCATCTTCTTAAGAAAAATGAAATACTTGATATCTTTTATAATGGACTAACCGATGCTTCCAGAGATTACCTGGATAGTTGTGCTGGTTCTGTTTTCAGGGAAAGAACACCGGATGAAGCTGAAATTCTATTGAATAATATGTTGACAAATGAAAATAATTGGAAACTTCCCGAGCCTATTCCTAAACCAACTCGGAAGAAGAGAGGTGTTCTATTTCTCAATCCTGAAGATATGCAAGAGGCAAAGAAATCTGTGAAAGAAAAAGGTATTAAAGCTGAAGATGTTAAGAATTTACCTCCTACTGAAGAAATACATGGTCTTAATTTACCGCCTGTTGAAGAAACATATGATCTTAATCCATTACCTATTGAAGAAGTACATGGTCTTGATAACCCGACATAGGTAGTAAAGGTAAATTCTCTCTATAGATATGATAAAGCTGAAATCCCATTTACTAAGTTTGCTAGCCCATGCTTAGATGAGTTTGATAAATTTATGGTTAAGAAAGAAGACTTCAATGCTTATTTTGGTAGACAATTGAAATACAATTCAAGTATGCTTGAACACTTGGGTGATTATATGGCTAATGTCAAAGGTGAACTTAAACTTATTAGTAAACATGCTTCTATGGTTACCACTCAAGTAGAACAAGTACTTAAGGCTCAAAATGATTTTCTCAATGAATTGAATAGTAAGAATAATGATTATGCTGTTAGAGTGGCTACTAGAACTGGTAGAATGACTCAGGAACCTCTGTATCCTGAAGGCCGCCCTAAGAGAATTGATCAAGATTCTCAGAGAAATAATATAGATGCACCAAGTCCTTCTAAAAGGAAGAAAAAGAAAAATGATAGGAGTTTGCATGCTTCTAGTGAACCTATTGTTGATACACCTGAGAATCCAAATGATATTTCTATTTCTAATGCTGAAACACAATCTGGTAATGAACCTGAAACTAGTGATAATGCTAATGATAATGCTCAACCTAGTAATGACAATGATATAGAAATTGAACCTGCTGTTGATCTTGATAACCCACAATCAAAGAATCAACGTTATGATAAGAAAGACTTTGTTGGTAGGAAACATGTTAAAGAAAGAGAACCATGGGTTCAGAACCCATGCCTTTTCCTCCCAAACCATCCAAGAAAAAGGAAGATGAGGATTTTGAGCGCTTTGCTGAAATGATTAGACCTATATTTTTGCGTATGCGATTAACTGACATGCTTAAAATTGTAGGATCCAGAGTATGTCTAGAGGGGGGGGGGTGATTAGACTACTTGACCAAATAAAAACTTATCCTTTTCCCAATTTTAGTTCATGGCAGATTTTAGCAACTTTGGACAAGTCAAGCAATCTTAACACAATACAAGCAAGCATGCAAAGAGTATATGAGCAGCAGAAAGTATAGCATGCAACTTGCAAGAATGTAAAGGGAAGGGTTTGGAGGATTCAAACGCAATAGGAGACACAGATGTTTTTGTCGTGGTTCCGATAGGTGGTGCTATCGTACATCCATGTTGATGGAGACTTCAACCCACGAAGGGTAACGGTTGCACGAGTCCATGGAGGGATCCACCCATGAAGGGTCCACGAAGAAGCAACCTTGTCTATCCCACCATGGCCGTTGCCCACGAAGGACTTGCCTCACTAGCGGTAGATCTTCACGAAGTAGGCGATCTCCTTGCCCTTACAAACTCCTTGGTTCAACTCCACAATCTTGTCGGAGGCTCCCAAATGACACCTAGCCAATCTAGGAGACACCACTCTCCAAGAAGTAACAAATGGTGTGTTGATGATGAACTCCTTGCTCTTGTGCTTCAAATGATAGTCTCCCCAACACTCAACTCTCTCTCACATGATATGGATTTGGTGGAAAGAAGATTTGAGTGGAAAGAAACTTGGGGAAGGCTAGAGATCAAGATTCATATGGTAAGAATGGAATATCTTGGCCTCAACACAAGTGTAGGTGGTTCTCTCTCAGAAAAAGTAAGTTGGAAGTGTAGGTTTGTTCTGATGGCTCTCTCCACGAATGAAGAGGTGGTGGAGGGATATTTATAGCCTCCACACAAAATCTAACCGTTACACAACTTGCCAATCTCGGTGGGACCGAATTGTTAAACTCGGTCGGACCGATTCAGCAAAGCTAGTGACCGTTAGGGTTTTTGGAGGGACCGACATGCAACTTGGTAGGACCGATATGATTAGGGTTAGGGCATAACGTAATCTCGGTGAGACCGATTACACAAACTCGGTGAGACCGATTTTGGTAATAAGCTAACCAGAGAGTTGGTCAGGTAAACTCGGTGGGACCGATCGCTCCTTTCGGTGAGACCGAAATGTTACGAAGGGAAAACAGAGAGTTTACATTGCAATCTCGGTGGGACCGATCGCTCATCTCAGTAAGACCGAAATGTTACGAAGGGAAACAGAGAGATTACAATCCCATCTCGGTGAGACCGAGATCCCTATCGGTGAGACCGATTTGCCTAGGGTTCGTGGCAGTGGCTATGACATTTGAAACTCGGTGGCGCCGGATAGAAAGAATCGGTGGGGCCGAGTTTGACTTTTGGTTTAGGTCATATGTGGATGTGAGAAATTAGTTGAGGGTTTTGGAGCATATTACTAAGCATTTTGAGCAAGAGCCTCATTAAGCAACACCTCATCCTTCCTTGATAGTATTGGCTTTTCCTATAGACTTAGTGTGATCTTGGATCACTAAAATAGAAAATGTAGAGTCTTGAGCTTTGAGATTGAGCCAATCCTTTTGTCCTTAGCATTTTGAGGGGTCCACTTTTCTCATCCATGCCATGCCAATCATTGAGCTTTCCTGAGATATTAATCTTGAAATAGCATTATATAGCTCAATGAGCTATATGTTGTTAGGAATTACCAAAACCACCTAGGGATAGTTGCACTTTCAATCTCCCCTTTTTGGTAATTGATGAAAACATATAGATCAAAGCTTTGACAAATGATAATAAGAGTGAAAAACATTGTCGCTTTGAGAAGTATGTGAAAAGCAAGAGCTCCCCCTAAATTTGTGCATAGTTTAAGATTTGCTTTGGACTGCAAATGCACAATGAGTTAGGAACATGGGTTACTCTTCCACGTCACATACATCTTGGTGGAGCGGTCAAAATGATAATAATGAAATACATGCACTCATCACCAAGCAAAGTGAATGATCATATAAAAGGATAATGTCATCCAACAAGCATTAAGGTAGCATATGATCAAACACATGATCATCCAAGTATCACACAAAAGCATAAAGTATCGCAACCAAGCAAATAAACAAAGTTTAACCACCAAACAAAAAGAGAGAATAAAAAGCAACACTCTCTCTCGAAACGTATGATCTATACATTTTCTCCCCCTTTGGCAACAAATTACCAAAAGTTCATAAAAATGCATAGTGCTAGATCGACTCTCATGCTTGGTCTTCAGGTGGTGGTGTAGATAACACGCCAAGGGAGAAGGCATCAGTTGATGTAGATGGAGCTGGTGGAGTGGGTGTTGGAGCTGGTGGCACTGAAGCTGTAGCTGGTGCAGATGAAGTTGCTCTGGTGTCTGTGACAGGCATTGCAGCAGATCTCTGTCCTCTGGGCACTCTAGCAAAATCATCAGTGGTAGACTTGCCCTTCTTCTCCTGCACTTCATCCTGAAGTTGCTCAACAACCGACTGGATCTCAGTGACCTTCACATCTAAGTCATAGAAATTCTGCTCCATGATCCTCTCGAAGCTCTCCTGGTTTTGAGTCAGGGTAGCCAATCCCTTCTCAATCCTCAGAGTGGAGGCAATCAAGTAGGCAAGCTGATCTTGCTTGCTCTTCAGAAGATACTGAGATGCCTCTTCAGTGGTTGGCATCTTTGCAGCCTTTTTAGCCCTTGCCTTCTCCCTCTTGGCTTGTGCTTGCACAGAAGATGGTTCATGTTCATCCATCACCAGAGTGTTGTCCTCAAAGTCTGGGTAGATGGGCATGTGTTCCTTGTCCAGGAGATATGTGCCAGTGCCCATCTTGGAGTTGATTAGCTCCTGAATTTGTGGGGCATACCCACAACTTCTCTTCTAATCTGCAACTGTTCTCTTAATGCTTTCCACAATTAGGCTCATGACCTTAAACTCTTGAGGCACATCAAATATGTGAAGCAAGTTAATTTCATGGCCTCTGATCATCTTGTGATCACCTGACTTTGGCAAGAGAGTGTGCCTGAGGATCCAGTTGATTGTTGACAAGCCTGACTGAAGGTAATGTACTGATCCAAACTTGTGTGTCTCAAGAGCAACATCTGGGATCTCTTTGTATATATGTGCCATGGTGTTGTGATCCTTCTTCTTCTTGGCATATACATCCAAGTCATCTTCACTCTCCTCAGGAGCATTGATCAATTTTGCCCATTCTGCAACCGTTGACTGGTACCTAGTACCTTCAGACATCCAGACAATCCTTCCATCTATGTAGAAATGAGCTGTGGAGTAGAACTGCATAATGAGCTCATCATTCCACTTTGTGAGCTTCAGAGCCACAAACTCATCGACTCCACACGCCTTGAAGCTGTCATATACACCAGGGAAGTGATCTTCATCTTCCTCAATGAATTTCCAATCTACCCATCTCATGTCACACACGATGGGCTTCTTGTCAAGTAAGATAGTCTCATAGAAGTCCTGTTGTTCCTTTGTATGGAACCTGTATTCCACATCAGTCCTTCTCCCGGTGGCATATGGATTAGACTCTCTCCATAGCCTTAAACCTGAATCCTTCCTGATTTTCATGTTCTCTGCAACTGGGTGAGCATCATTGTGATCTAGAATTTTGGGCTTCAACTTCCTCAAAACGACAGAATCATCATCTTCTTCAGCAGCTTGAGGCACTGGGGCCTTGTTCTTCTCCTCAGTAGGGATGTTCGTGGTGCTCCTCTTGGGTTTTGGCTTTGGAGCTGGAGCAGTAGTCTTAGGAGCAGTCCTAGGCTTAGATGGAGCAGCCCCTGCCCTTATAGCATCTCCCATAAGCTTTTGAGCTTTGGGTGCTGGTGCTACATCCTCTTCCTCTTCCTCTTCTTTAGAGTCTTTCATTATTGAAGATCTCCCAAGCACTCTGGCAGTGGTCTTCTTGACCCTTTCCTTCCTTTTCTTTTCTACCACAACCTGTTCTTTGGGTGTAGATCCCAAAGTCTCTTGAGTGGATGTTCTGGCCTTTGACATGGAAACTCTCTTGGCAGGAACCTTTTGCTTCATTCCTGGCTTAGTGGCAGCAGCTGTGCCATATTCCTTTTTTCAGAACTTTCCTCTTTGAGGTGGCCTCTTCCTCAACAGACACATAGTCCTCATCCTCAGAATCTGAGGTTTTCTTCTTTCTGGTCCTGGTGGTTGCCTTAGGCAAGTTGCTGGGTGTACTCCTACTTCCTTCATCAAAGATGCTAGAAGGACTAGTGCCCTTACTCATGTTCACTTGCTCCTCAGACTTGTTCTGACTGTCACTCTGATCTGACATGATGCAAACACTGACAGTAGACCACGTGAATAGATTATAGATGAGGTAGATTTGATAACTATCAAAAAGTATAGAGGTTTTTGCAAAATAATGAGTTAAAAACTTAGTTTTAGTTTTCCACAGAAAGCATTTCGGATCTACCGATTTGCATACTCGGTGATACCGAAGCAGCTTTTGGAACCTAAACTAGTGAACTCGGTCAAACCGAGTCACAGTTCGATGGCACTGAGACTGCTAGGGTTTCACAAAGTATTGAACTCGGTCACAACGAGTTGCAATTCTCCGTCAGACCGAGAATCACATGTGCAATGGCCTTAGCCAAATCGGTGGAACCGATTTCAAAAACTTGGTCAGTCCGAGATGGTTTCGGCGGAAACCAAACCCTAAATTTTCAATTCACGACTAAACTACGGAGTGATTTCGCTAGATAGAGGGATCTAAATCGTGGCAAGATACATGGCAAAACAATGTGCTAAGAATCGGAGGGGGAATAGCACAAGGATCAAGTCCATACCCTAGTGCGGTGATGGACTTGCTACAACGGCAACAACGGAGGTGATTCTCGTTGACGGCGGCGGAGACCAGCGGCGGGAGGCAACTGGCGATGAGGAGGACGATTCGGAGACCCCGGGAGGTAGAGCAGGCTGAGCGTGGGCGAAGAGGTTCGGAAAATTTTCCAAATTTTGGGCCGCAGATATATATAGCCTGACTCGGTCGGTGTGACCGAATGGAACAACTCGGTGGCACCGAGATTCATAACTGCAAGCAGTTACTGAAACTCGGTGTGACCGAAAAGTTCAAATCGGTTGCACCGAGATTGAAAACCTAGATCGACTTAATGATCTCGGTATGACCAAAATGGATGAATCGGTCAGACCGAGACGCACAAAGAAGTTTTGGATTTTTAAGTCTATGACGAATCGGGGACTCCGATGAAGGAAATATGCCCTAGAGGCAATAATAAAGTTATTATTTATTTCCTTATATCATGATAAATGTTTATTATTCATGCTAGAATTGTATTAACCGAAAACATAATACATGTGTGAATACATAGACAAACAGAGTGTCACTAGTATGCCTCTACTTGACTAGCTCGTTGATCGAAGATGGTTATGTTTCCTAGCCATAGACATGAGTTGTCATTTGATTAACGGGATCACATCATTAGGAGAATGATGTGATTGACTTGACCCATTCCATAAGCTTAGCACTTGATCGTTTAGTTTGTTGCTATTGCTTTCTTCATAACTTATACATGTTCCTATGACTATGAGATTATGCAACTCCCGTTTACCGGAGGAACACTTTGTGTGCTACCAAACGTCACAACGTAACTGGGTGATTATAAAGGTGCTCTACAGGTGTCTCCAAAGGAACTTCTTGGGTTGGCGTATTTCGAGATTAGGATTTGTCACTCCGATTGTCGAAGAGGTATCTCTGGGCCCTCTCGGTAATGCACATCACTTAAAGCCTTGCAAGCATTGCAACTAATGAGTTAGTTGCGGGATGATGTATTACGGAACGAGTAAAGAGACTTGCCGGTAACGAGATTGAACTAGGTATTGAGATACCGACGATCGAATCTCGGGCAAGTAACATACAGATGACAAAGGGAACAACGTATGTTGTTATGCGGTTTGACCGATAAAGATCTTCATAGAAAATGTAAGAGCCAATATGAACATCCAGGTTCCGCTATTGGTTATTTACCAGAGACATGTCTCGGTCATGTCTACATTGTTCTCGAACCCGTAGGGTCCGCACGCTTAACGTTACGATGACAGTTTCATTATGAGTTTATATATTTTGATGTATCGAAGGTTGTTTGGAGTCCCAGATATGATCACGGACATGACGAGGAGTCTCGAAATGGTTGAGACATGAATATTGATATATTGGAAGCCTATGTTTGGCCATCGGAAGTGTTTCGGGGGAAATCGGCATTTTACCGGAGTACCGGGAGGTTACCGCAACCCCCCGGTAACCTAATGGGCCTTCATGGGCCTAGTGGAGGAAGTGGAGAGGAGGCCAAGGGGCAGCCGTGCGCCCCTTCCCCCCCCAATACGAATTGGACAAGGAGGGGGGTCGGTGACCCCCCTTTCCTTTTCCCTCTCTCTCCTCCCCCCAAGTCCTAGTCCAACATGGAAAGGGGGGGAGTCCTACAACCAGGAGGAGTAGGACTCCTCATGGCGCGCACCTTGCTTGGCCACACCTCCTCCCCCTTGCTCCTTTATATACAGGGGCTGGGGGGCACCCCAGACACAACAGTTGATCATTGATCTCTTAGCCGAGTGCGGTGCCCCCCTCCACTATAGTCCTCGATAATATTGTAGTGGTGCTTAGGTGAAGCCCTGCGACAGTAGAACATCAAGATCGTCACCATGCCATCGTGCTGACAGAACTCTTCCCCGACATTCTGCTGGATCGGAGTCTGGGAATCGTCATCGAGCTGAACATGTGCTAGAACTCGGAGGTGCCGTAGTTTCGGTGCTTGATCGGTCGGGCTGTGAAGACGTATGACTACATCAACCGCGTTGTGCTAACGCTTCCGCTTTCGGTCTACGAGGGTACGTGGACAACACTCTCCTCTCTCGTTGCTATGCATCACCATGATCTTGCGTGTGCGTAGGATTTTTTTTGAAATTACTACGTTCCCCAACAGTGACATCCGAGCCTAGGTTTTATGCGTTGATGTTGTGCACGAGTAGAACACACGTGAGTTGTGGGCGATATAAGTCATACTGTTTACCGGCATGTCATACTTTGGTTCGGCGGTATTGTTGGATGAAGCAGCCCGGACCGACATTACGCGTACGCTTACGCGAGACTGGTTCTACCGACGTGCTTTGCACACAGGTGGCTGGCGGGTGTCTGTTTCTCCAACTTTAGTTGAACCAAGTGTGGCTACGCCCGGTCCTTGCGAAGGTTAAAACAGCACCAACTTGACAAACTATCGTTGTGGTTTTGATGCGTAGGTCAGAACGGTTCTTGCTTAAGCCCGTAGCAGCCACGTAAAACTTGCAACAACAAAGTAGAGGACGTCTAACTTGTTTTTGCAGGGCATGTTGTGATGTGATATGGTCAAGACATGATGCTAAATTTTATTGTATGAGATGATCATGTTTTTGTAACCGAGTTATCGGCAACTGGCAGGAGCCATATGGTTGTCGCTTTATTGTATGCAATGCAATTGCGCTGTAATGTTTTACTTTATCACTAAGCGGTAGCGATAGTCGTGGAAGCATAAGATTGGCGAGACGACAATGATGCTACAATGGTGATCAAGGTGTCGCGCCCGTGACGATGGTGATCATGACGGTGCTTCGGAGATGGAGATCACAAGCACAAGATGATGATGGCCATATCATATCACTTATATTGATTACATGTGATGTTTATCTTTTATGCATCTTATCTTGCTTTGATTGACGGTAGCATTATAAGATGATCTCTCACTAAATTTCAAGATAAAAGTGTTCTCCCTGAGTATGCACCGTTGCCAAAGTTCGTCGTACCCAGACACCACATGATGATCGGGTGTGATAAGCTCTACGTCCATCTACAACGGGTGCAAGCCAGTTTTGCACACGCAGAATACTCAGGTTAAACTTGACGAGCCTAGCATATGCAGATATGGCCTCGGAACACTGAGACCGAAAGGTCGAGCGTGAATCATATAGTAGATATGATCAACATATTGATGTTCACCATTGAAAGCTACTCCATTTCACGTGATGATCGGTTATGGTTTAGTTGATTTGGATCACGTGATCACTTAGAAGATTAGAGGGATGTCTTTCTAAGTGGGAGTTCTTAAGTAATATGATTAATTGAACTTAAATTTATCATGAACTTAGTACCTGATAGTATCTTGCTTGTCTATGTTTGATTGTAGATAGATGGCCTGTGTTGTTGTTCCATTGAATTTTAATGCGTTCCTTGAGAAAGCAAAGTTTAAAGATGATGGTAGCAATTACACGAACTGGGTCCGTAACTTGAGGATTATCCTCATTGCTGCACAGAAGAATTACGTCCTGGAAGCACCGCTAGGTGCCAGGCCTACTGCTGGAGCAACACCAGATGTTATGAACGTCTGGCAGAGCAAAGCTGATGACTACTCGATAGTTTAGTGTGCCATGCTTTACGGCTTAGAATCGGGACTTCAACGACGTTTTGAACGTCATGGAGCATATGAGATGTTCCAGGAGTTGAAGTTAATATTTCAAGCAAATGCCCGGATTGAGAGATATGAAGTCTCCAATAAATTCTATAGATGCAAGATGGAGGAGAATAGTTCTGTCAGTGAACATATACTCAAAATGTTTGGTTATCATAATCACTTGACTCAACTGGGAGTTAATCTTCCTGTTGATAGTGTCATTGACAAAGTTCTTCAATCACTGCCACCAAGCTACACGAGCTTCGTGATGAACTATAACATGCAAGGGATGGATAAGACAATTCCCGAGCTCTTTGCAATGCTAAAGGCTGCGGAGGTAGAAATCAAGAAGGAGCATCAAGTGTTGATGGTCAACAAGACCGCCAGTTTCAAGAAAAAGGGCAAAGGGAAGAAGAAGGGGAACTTCAAGAAGAACAGTAAGCAAGTTACTACTCAGGAGAAGAAACCCAAATCTGGACCTAAGCCTCTAACTGAGTGCTTCTACTGCAAGCAGACTGGACACTGGAAGCGGAACTGCCCCAAGTATTTGGCGGATAAGAACGATGGAAAGGTGAACAAAGGTATATGTGATATACATGTTATTGATGTGTACCTTACTAGAGCTCGCAGTAGCACCTGGGTATTTGATACTGGTTCTGTTGCGAACATTTGCAACTCGAAACAGGGACTACGGATTAAGCGAACACTGGCAAAGGACGAGGTGATGGTGCGCATGGGAAATGGTTCCAAAGTCGATGTGATCGCGGTCGGCACACTACCTCTACATCTACCTTCGGGGTTAGTTTTAGACCTAAATAATTGTTATTTGGTGCCAGCATTGAGCATCAACATTATATCTGGATCTTGTTTGATGCAAGACGGTTATTCATTTAAATCAGAGAATAATGGTTGTTCTATTTATATGAGTAATATCTTTTATGGTCATGCACCCTTGAAGAGTGGTCTATTTTTGATGAATCTCGATAGTAGTGATACACATATTCATAATGTTGAAGCCAAAAGATGCAGAGTTGATAATGATAGTGCAACTTATTTGTGGCACTGCCGTTTAGGTCATATTGGTATAAAGTGCATGAAGAAACTCCATACTGATGGACTTTTGGAATCACTTGATTATGAATCACTTGGTACTTGCGAACCGTGCCTCATGGGCAAGATGACCAAAACGCCATTCTCCGGTACTATGGAGAGAGCAACAGATTTGTTGGAAATCATACATACAGATGTATGTGGTCCGATGAATATAGATGCTCGTGGCGGATATCGTTATTTTCTCACCTTCACAGATGATTTAAGCAGATATGGGTATATCTACTTAATGAAACATAAGTCTGAAACATTTGAAAAGTTCAAAGAATTTCAGAGTGAAGTTGAAAATCATCGTAACAAGAAAATAAAGTTTCTACGATCTGATCGTGGAGGAGAATATTTGAGTTACGAGTTTGGTCTACATTTGAAATAATGCGGAATAGTTTCGCAACTCACGCCACCTGGAACACCACAACGTAATGGTGTGTCCGAACATCGTAATCATACTTTACTAGATATGGTGCGATCTATGGTGTCTCTTACAGATTTACCGCTATCATTTTGGGATTATGCTTTAGAGACGGCTGCATTCATGTTAAATAGGGCACCATCGAAATCCGTTGAGACGACACCTTACGAACTGTGGTTTGGCAAGAAACCAAAGTTGTCATTTCTGAAAGTTTGGGGCTGCTATGCTTATGTGAAAAAGCTTCAACCTGATAAGCTCAAACCCAAATCGGATAAATGTGTCTTCATAGGATACCCAAAGGAAACTGTTGGGTACACCTTCTATCACAGATCCGAAGGCAAGACTTTCGTTGCTAAGAATGGATCCTTTCTAGAGAAGGAGTTTCTCTCGAAAGAAGTGAGTGGGAGGAAAGTAGAACTTGATGAGGTAACTCTACCTGCTCCCTTGTTGGAAAGTAGTACATCACAGAAACCGGTTTCTGTGACACCTACACCAATTAGTGAGGAAGCTAATGATAATGATCATGAAACTTCAGATCAAGTTACTACCGAACCTCGTAGATCAACCAGAATAAGATCCGCACCAGAGTGGTACGGTAATCCTGTTTTGGAAGTCATGCTACTAGATCATGATGAACCTACGAACTATGAAGAAGCGATGGTGAGCCCAGATTCCACAAAATGGCTAGAAGCCATGAAATCTGAGATGGGATCCATGTATGAGAACAAAGTATGGACTTTGGTTGACTTGCCCGTTGATCGGCAAGCAATTGATAATAAATGGATCTTCAAGAAGAAGACTGACGCTGACGGTAATGTTACTGTCTACAAAGCTCAACTTGTTGCAAAATGTTTTCGACAAGTTCAACGGATTGACTACGATGAGACCTTCTCACCCGTAGCGATGCTTAAGTCTGTCTGAATCATGTTAGCAATTGCCGCATTTTATGATTATGAAATTTGGCAAATGGATGTTAAAACTACATTCCTAAATGGATTTCTGGAAGAAGAGTTGTATATGATGCAGCCAGAAGGTTTTGTCGATCCAAAGGGAGCTAACAAAGTGTGCAAGCTCCAGCGATCCATTTATGGACTGGTGCAAGCCTCTCGGAGTTGGAATAAACGCTTTGATAGTGTGATCAAAGCATTTGGTTTTGTACAGACTTTTGGAGAAGCCTGTATTTACAAGAAAATGAGTGGGAGCTCTGTAGCATTTCTGATATTATATGTAGATGACATATTACTAATCGGAAATGATATAGAATTTCTGGATAGCATAAAGGGATACTTGAATAAGAGTTTTTCAATGAAAGACCTCGGTGAAGCTGCTTACATATTGGGCATTAAGATCTATAGAGATAGATCAAGACACTTAATTGGACTTTCACAAAGCACATACCTTGACAAAGTTTTGAAGAAATTCAAAATGGATCAGTCAAAGAAAGGGTTCTTGCCTGTGTTACAAGGTGTTAAGTTGAGTAAGACTCAATGTCCGACCACCGCAGAAGATAGGGAGAAAATGAAAGATGTTCCCTATGCTTCAGCCATAGGCTCTATCATGTATGCAATGCTGTGTACCAGACCTGATGTGTGCCTTGCTATAAGTCTAGTAGGGAGGTACCAAAGTAATCCTGGAGTGGATCACTGGACAGCGGTCAAGAACATCCTAAAGTACCTGAAAAGGACTAAGGATATGTTTCTCGTATATGGAGGTGACAAAGAGCTCATCGTAAATGGTTACATTGATGCAAGCTTTGACGCTGATCCGGACAATTCTAAATCGCAAACCGGATACGTGTTTATATTGAACGGTGGAGCTGTCAGTTGGTGCAGTTCTAAACAAAGCGTCGTGGCGGGATCTACATGTGAAGCGGAGTACATAGCTGCTTCGGAAGCAGCAAATGAAGGAGTCTGGATGAAGGAGTTCATATCCGATCTAGGTGTCATACCTAGTACATCGGGTCAAATGAAAATCTTTTGTGACAATACTGGTGCAATTTCCTTGGCGAAGGAATCCAGATTTCACAAGAGAACCAAGCACATCAAGAGACGCTTCAATTCCATTTGGGATTTAGTCCAAGTGGGATACATAGAAATTTGCAAGATACATACGGATCTGAATGTTGCAGACCCGCTGACTAAGCCTCTTCCACGAGCAAAACATGATCAGCACCAAGGCTCCATGGGTGTTAGAATCATTACTGTGTAATCTAGATTATTGACTCTAGTGCAAGTGGGAGACTGAAGGAAATATGCCCTAGAGGCAATAATAAAGTTATTATTTATTTCCTTATATCATGATAAATGTTTATTATTCATGCTAGAATTGTATTAACCGGAAACATAATACATGTGTGAATACATAGACAAACAGAGTGTCACTAGTATGCCTCTACTTGACTAGCTCGTTGATCGAAGATGGTTATGTTTCCTAGCCATAGACATGAGTTGTCATTTGATTAATGGGATCACATCATTAGGAGAATGATGTGATTGACTTGACCCATTCCATAAGCTTAGCACTTGATCGTTTAGTTTGTTGCTATTGCTTTCTTCATAACTTATACATGTTCCTATGACTATGAGATTATGCAACTCCTGTTTACCGGAGGAACACTTTGTGTGCTACCAAACGTCACAACGTATCTGGGTGATTATAAAGGTGCTCTACAGGTGTCTCCAAAGGTACTTCTTGGGTTGGCATATTTCGAGATTAGGATTTGTCACTCCGATTGTCGGAGAGGTATCTCTGGGCCCTCTCGGCAATGCACATCACTTAAAGCCTTGCAAGCATTGCAACTAATGAGTTAGTTGCAGGATGATGTATTACGGAACGAGTAAAGAGACTTGCCGGTAACGATATTGAACTAGGTATTGAGATACCGACGATCGAATCTCGGGCAAGTAACATACCGATGACAAAGGGAACAATGTATGTTGTTATGCGGTCTGACTGATAATGATCTTCGTAGAAAATGTAGGAGCCAATATGAGCATCCAGGTTCCGCTATTGGTTATTGACCAGAGACATGTCTCGGTCATGTCTACATTGTTCTTGAACCCATAGGGTCCACACGCTTAACGTTGCGATGACAGTTTCATTATGAGTTTATATATTTTGATGTACCGAAGGTTGTTCGGACACTACTAGGAAAAGGGCTAAAGATGAGATTGACACTAATGACGCACTGTACATGTGGTGCGCCATTACTAAATACTAATGGCGCACCATGTGTTGGTACGCCATTAGTGTGCAAATACTAATGGCGCACCACATCCACGGCGCGCCATTAGTAAAAAAAAATTTAATTTTTTTCAAAACTACTAATGGCGCACCGTGGGTGTGGTGCGCCATTACTAGTTGAACTACTAATGCCGCACCACATCCACGGTGCACCATTAGTAAAAAATTTTTTTATTTTTTTTTTCAAAATGACGCACCGTGGGAGTGGTGCGCCATTACTAGTTGAACTACTTATGACGCACCATGCCACGGTGCGCCATTAGTAACTTGGCCACCACTTCCACCGAATGCACCCCCCTTGTGGACTGCCTTTTGAATTTAAAAAAAAATTAAAAAATGATGGAAATGTCAAAAAAATAAAATAAAATAAGTTTCCCATGTGATATGTGGTCTAGTTGTTAGCAAAATTTACAAACATGAATTTTCGACTTTTTTGCAAAATCTCTCGAGAATTTGTAAAAATGGGCATAACTTTTGCATACGAACTCGGATGAAAAAGTTTTTTATATGAAAAATCATCTACTCGAAAAGTTACATCCGAATTTAACCAGGGGTACCCCGTTAAACATTTTCAAAATCCTCAAAAACTTAACAGAAAAAAAGTTACGGGGCTTTTAAGATCCGGGGAGGCAAAAAAATCAAACTTACTAATGGCGCACCTGCCCATGGTGCGCCATTAGTATCTTCCCGCCTTCAAAATTCAAAATCAATCAAAAAATAAAAAAAGTTAGTAATGGTGCACCTGCCCATGGTGCGCCATTAGTATCTTCCCGCCTTCAAAATTCAAAATAAATAAAAAAAATAAAAAAAGTTAGTAATGGCGCACCTGCCCACGGTGCGCCATTACTATGCCGTATATATGGCTGGGCGTGGTCCTCTCCTCCTTACCTCTTCATTCTTTCTCCTCCACTCCACCTCTCCTCCACTCCATCTCCTCCTCTCCTCCACTCCATATTCCCTTCTCTCCTCCACCATACTACCCTCCTCCTCTCCGGTGACCTCCTCCTCCTCCTCTCCGGTGACCTCCTCCTCC
>NC_041388.1:691293185-691360844 GCF_002162155.2 Triticum dicoccoides
AGCTTCTCCTCCCTCCTCTCCGGTGAGCTCCTCCTCCCTCCTCTCTGGTGAGCTCCTCCTTCCTCCTCTCCTCCCATCCCCTCATGGTTTCTCCTTCCTCCTCTCCTCTCCGATGCTCCGGTGAACTCCTCTCCAGCGACCTCCTCCTCCTCTCCGGCGATGTAGGTGAGCGCCTCTTCGGTGACCTCCTCCTCCTCCTCTCTGGTGAACTCCTCTCCGGCAAAAGAACACGGCAAAATAACGTAAAAGATCCAAAAACAGGAACAAAATTTGAAATAATATCATGCCAAAAAACGAGCAAAAAATGGGCAAAAAAATCACGATCTAGATCCAAATTCAAAATTCAAAAAAGCAATGGCGCACGGTGGGGGTTAGACGGTGCGCCACTACTATTTTCCCGCCTTTAAAATTCAAAAATACTAATGGCGCACCAGTGGCATATACTAATGGCGCACCAGTGGCCTATACTAATGGCGCACCGTGGGCCATACTAATGGCGCACCAGCGGTGCGCCATTAGAATACCAGATTCTAATGGCGCACCACAGGTGCGCCATTAGAAAAAAATTCTAGTGGCGTGATGCTAATGGCGCACCGGTAGTGCGCCATTAGTAGGCAAAACCGGTGCACCATTAGTAGGCCTTTTCCTAGTAGTGGGAGTCCCAGATATGATCACAGACATGACGAGGAGTCTCGAAATGGTCGAGACATGAAGATTGATATATTGGAAGCCTATGTTTGGACATCGGAAGTGTTCCGGGTGAAATCGACATTTTACCGGAGTACCGGGAGGTTACCGGAACCCCCCGGTAACATAATGGGCCTTAATGGGCCTAGTGGAGGAAGTGGAGAGGAGGCCAAGGGGCAGCCGCGCGCCCCTCCCCCCCAAGCCCGAATTGGACATGGAGGGGGGTCGGCGCCCCCCTTTCCTTTTCCCTCTCTCTCCTTCCCCCCCAAGTCCTAGTCCAACATGGAAAGGGGGGAGTCCTACTCCCAGGAGGAGTAGGACTCCTCCTGGCATGCCCCTTGCCTGGCCGCACCTCCTCCCCCTTGCTCCTTTATATACAGGGGCAGGGGGGCACCCCAGACACAACAGTTGATCATTGATCTCTTAGCCGTGTGCGGTGCCCCCCTCCACTATAGTCCTCGATAATATTGTAGTGGTGCTTAGGCGAAGCCCTACGACAGTAGAACATCAAGATTGTCACCACGCCGTCGTGCTGACGGAACTCTTCCCCGACATTCTGCTGGATCAGAGTCCGGGGATCATCATCGAGCTGAACATGTACTAGAACTCAGAGGTGCCGTAGTTTCGGTGCTTGATCGGTCGGGCCGTGAAGACGTACGACTACATCAACCGCATTGTGCTAACGCTTCCGCTTTCGGTCTACGAGGGTACGTGGACAACACTCTCCTCTCTCGTTTCTATGCATCACCATGATCTTGCGTGTGCGTAGGATTTTTTTTTGAAATTACTACGTTCCCCAACATCCGAGTGCTCCTCACACAGAGTGGTTTAAATCTGACTTGATCAAACTTTGTGATGTAGCATGAATAGAGTTTGAGACGAGAAAAGCATAGATAGCTAGAGAAGGTTCTTAGGCATTCTTGTCCATCCACTTGGCAAAAGAAAAAGGAACCAAACAATCAAAACAATAAGTGGATGCCCTCGAATGAGTAAATTATGCAACCAACATGCTCACACAATAAAATGGCAAATGAAATATGTGGCAAAACATGCACAACCAATTCTAGCATCTATCAAGCAATTGGTGATGACTAGGTCATCTATATATGAGTATATTGACTTAGGAGTCAAATGAGAACATTTGATCATAGGTCATACTCATCGTTTAAGCACAAATGGGGTTACCATTTTTACATAAAGCGTTGTTGTGTTCACACCATTAGAGTTGCTTTAGCTCAATTTTAGAGTAAAGCTCCCCTTAGATGTGAGATCCCCCCTAAGAGGGATGAACTAACCTTGGGTTTTGTCGATGATGACTTCATGTAGGTGTTGAATATGTGGATGCTCAATGTTGATGTAGATCATTTGGAGCAATCCTTTGGAGTGAGTTGCACTTTCAATACGTACACGAGTTAGTCCCACAAGGAACAAACAAGGATATCCATAGACATAGAGTGATGCACACACAAGATGATGTCTATGAAAGCATTAGGTTACCTTGTCCCTTGTCTTACCAACAAGAGGGTTTGTGACTCCTTGAACTAGTGCAAGATGTGGAAGTTGATTGCACTTGTTCTTGCCAAAATGATAAGAGTGAAGTATGTTGGCGGAGTCACCCTCAAGAACTCTCTAGTTCTTCTTCTTCAGGATCCACATCATCTTGATGGGAATCCTTGGAGTTGTAGTCGTACTTGATGAAGTAGAACTTGATGTAGTCTTGGGAACCCACTTGACCAAGGCCTTGGGTGCTTCTTCAAATGCATCAATTTCCTCTTGAAGCTTATCCTTGCCTTTTTGCTTGTGGTCTTGTGGTGGAAGATCATCTTGAGCTTGTGTCCCTTTGAAGGAAGTAGGATCATACTTCTCTTGTTGAGGAACAAACTTCGTCTTGGGGTATTGATATTCTTCCCACTCAACTCCATTGGCATTGAACTTTCGTACAAAACCAACACCTTGGTTCTTCCGGTGCCTTCCTTGCTTGCATACAATTTCCTCGAATTGGTTACTCCCGGCAAGGCTCTTGTAAACAAGTTTCTCTATAATTCCCTTCAATAAGCTATTTTCTTGCTCAAGTGTAACTTGTCTAAGAGAATCATTAGTGGAATCAAGAGAACTACTAGAAGCAACAACATTAGATTTAGCATGATTATATATTGTTACTACTAGAGGAATCTTCCTTGTTCTTGTACTAGACTTGACTTGAGGCATGTAAGTGGATAAGAGTAAATGCTTGGCAATGTAAGAAGAACTTTTCTTGCGAAGATCATCATTGATTGCCTTTAAGAACTCATGCTCTTGCTCAAGGTTGAGCTTTTCAAAACGTAATTTCTCATGAATCCTTAAAAGTTCTCGATGATCTCCTAAGATAGTTTCATGAGATAACTTAAGAGTGTTTAGTTCTTTAGTTAGAAACTCAATCTTCTCCTTATCATTGTCATTCGTTTTATCTTGATTAGCATGATTAATTGACGTTTTGTCATAGTATTCATCACTAGTGTTGTCAATAAGTAGATCATCATCACCTAACAAGTCATCTTCATCACTATTGAAATCAACATACTCGGGGTGTGATACCTTTGTGCCTTTAGCCATGAAGCATCTTCCAAGTCCTTCATTTGGTGAATCAAATATGTCGTAGGAGTTGGTTGACACAAGACCGACAACACCTTCATCTTGAATATATTCGGAGTCAGAGTGATAGCTTCTCTCAGAGTGATTGTCAGAGTCGGAGCCGGATACCCATTCACCAACATGAGCTTGATGTCTTCGTTTTGTGTAGCTCTTTGATGACTTGTCCTTCCTTTCCGAATCTTTGCTTCTCCGGGATGTTCTTCGTTCATAACGATCATCTCTACTCCTTCTCTCTCTTAATGGTGATTCTTGTCTTCTACTTCTTCTTTTTGGAGAATCTTCTCTTCTTTTGTAGGGTATCGTACACTCATTGGAATAGTGTCCGGGTCTTCCACAATTGTAGCAATTTCGCTCTCGACTAGAAGATCTTTTGTCATTGTAGGACCTTGACTTGGAAATTCTCTCTTTGCTTCTACTCTTGTAGAACTTGTTGAAGTTCTTCACCATTAGGCTCAATTCTTCATTGAAGGTTTGTTTCTCGCTTGATGATGTGGGAGCTTCACATGAGGCTTTGTAAGCACCACTTGACTTGTTATGGAGCTCCTCCTTATCCTTGAGTGACATCTCATGAGCAACAATTCTTCCAATGACTTCCGTTGGCTTGAGATCTTTGAAATTGGGCATCATTTGAATCAATGTACATACGGTATCATATTTTCCGTCCAAAGCTCTCAGGATCTTCTTGATGATGAATTTGTTGGTCATCTCTTCACTTCCTAACCCGGCGATCTCATTTGTTATAAGAGCAAGCCTAGAGTACATTTTAGCGACACCTTCACCATCCTTCATTTTGAACTTGTCAAGCTGACTTTAAAGCACATCCAACTTGGATTCCTTGAAGGAGTCAGTAGCTTCGTGCATATATATCAAAGTATCCCAAATTTCCTTTGCATTCTCAAGATGGCTGATTTTGTTGAATTCTTCGGGGCACAATCTGTTGAAGAGGATATCACAAGCTTGAGCATTGTATTGCAACATCTTCAATTCTTCCGTGGTAGCTTCACGATTCGGTTCTCTCCCATCAAAGAATTCACCTTGCAAGCCAATACACACAATAGCCCATACGGCGGGGTTATGTCCAAGAATATGCATTTTCAGCTTATGCTTCCAACTAGCAAAATTAGTACCATCAAAGTAATGACCTCTACGGTGGTAATTTCCCTCGCTAGACGCCATACTCTCCTAGGTTGTGAAACCAAGGCTACGACTTCCAAAAGCTATGAAAGTCAAAGCAAATGGAGACCAAATCTCTGATACCACTTGTAGGATCGAAACTATGTCTAGAGGGGGGGGGGTGATTAGACTACTTGACCAAATAAAAACTTATCCTTTTCCCAATTTTAGTTCTTGGCAGATTTTAGCAACTTTGGACAAGTCAAGCAATCTTAACACAATACAAGCAAGCATGCAAAGAGTATATGAGCAGCGGAGAGTAAAGCATGCAACTTGCAAGAATGTAAAGGGAAGGGTTTGGAGGATTCAAACGCAATAGGAGACACGGATGTTTTTGTCATGGTTCCGATAGGTGGTGCTATCGTACATCCACGTTGATGGAGACTTCAACCCACGAAGGGTAACGGTTGTGCGAGTCCACGGAGGGCTCCACCCACGAAGGGTCCACGAAGAAGCTGTTGGTAATATGCCCTAGAGGCAATAATAAAATGGTTATTATTGTATTTCCTTGTTCATGATAATTGTCTATTATTCATGCTATAATTGTATTAACCGGAAACCGGAATACATGTGTGAATACATAGACCACAACATGTCCCTAGTAAGCCTCTAGTTGACTAGCTCGTTGATCAATAGATGGTCATGGTTTCCTGACCATGGACATTGGATGTCATTGATAACGGGATCACATCATTAGGAGAATGATGTGATGGACAATACCCAATCCTAAGCCTAGCACAAGATCGTATAGTTCATCTGCTAAAGCTTTTCTAATGTCAAGTATCATTTCCTTAGACCATGAGACTGTGCAACTCCCGGATACCGTAGGAATGCTTTGGGTGTACCAAACGTCACAACGTAACTGGGTGGCTATAAAGTTGCACTACAGGTATCTCCGAAAGTGTCTGTTGGGCTGGCATGAATCGAGACTGGGATTTGTCACTCCGTATGACAAAGAGGTATCTCTGGGCCCACTCGGTAATGCATCATCATAATGAGCTCAGTGTGACTAAGTAGTTGGTCATGGGATGATGTGTTATGGAACGAGTAAAGTGACTTGCCGGTAACGAGATTGAACAAGGTATTGGGATACTGATGATCGAAACTTGGGCAAGTAACGTACCGATTGACAAGGGAATTGAATACGGGATTGATTGAATCCTCGACATCGTGGTTCATTCGATGAGATCATCATGGAATACGTGGGAGCCAACATGGGTATCCAGATCCCGCTGTTGGTTATTGGCCGGAGAGTTGTCTCGGTCATGACTGCATGGTTCCCGAACCCGTAGGGTCTACACACTTAAGGTTCGATGACGCTAGGGTTGTAGATATATTAGTATGCGGTAACCCGAAAGTTGTTCGGAGTCCCGGATGAGATCCCGGATGTCACGAGGAGTTCCGGAATGGTCCGGAGGTAAAGATTTATATATAGGAATACCAGTTTCGGCCACCGGGAAAGTTTCGGGGGTCACCTGTATTGTACCGGGACCACCGGAAGGGTCCTGGGGGTCCACCAGGTGGGGCCACCTATCTCGGAGGGCCCCATGGGCTGAAGTGGGAAGGAAACCAGCCCCTGGTGGGCTGGTGCGCCCCCTTGGGCCTCTCCCTGTGCCTAGGGTTACAAACCCTAGGGATGGGGGCGCCTCCACTTGGCTTGGGGGCCAAGCCACCCCCTTGGCCGCTGCCCCCCATCTAGATGGGATCTAGAGGGGCAGGCGCCCCCCTGGCCCCTATATATAGTGGAGGAGAGGAAGGGCAGCCGCACCCAAGTCCCTGGCGCCTCCCTCTCCCTTCGTGACACCTCTCCCTCTCGTTAGTGCTTGGCGAAGCCTTGCCGAGATCCCGCTGCTTCCACCACCACGCTGTCGTGCTGCTGGATCTCCATCAACCTCTCCTCTCCCCTTGCTGGATCAAGAAGCAGGAGATGTCTCTCCCAACCGTATGTGTGTTGAACGCAGAGGTGCCGTCCGTTCGGCGCTCGGTCATTGGTGATTTGGATCACGACGAGTATGACTCCATCAACCCCGTTCTCTTGAACGCTTCCGCTCGCGATCTACAAGGGTATGTAGATGCACTTCTATTCCCCTCGTTGCTAGATGACTCCATAGATTGATCTTGGTGATGCATAGAAAATTTTATATTTCTGCTACGTTCCCCAACAGTGGCATCATGAGCTAGGTCTATGTGTAGATTCTATGCACGAGTAGAACACAAAGTAGTTGTGGGCGATGATTTGTTCAATTTGCTTGCCGTTACTAGTCTTATCTTGATTCAGCGGCATTGTGGGATGAAGCGGCCCGGACCGACCTTACACGTACACTTACGTGAGACAAGTTCCACCGACTGACATGCACTTGATGCATAAGGTGGCTGGCGGGTGTCTGTCTCTCCCACTTTAGTCGGATCGGATTCGATGAAAAGGGTCCTTATGAAGGGTAAATAGCAACTGGCATATCACCGTTATGGTTTTGCGTAGGTAAGAAACGTTCTTGCTAGAAACCCATAGCAGCCATGTAAAACATGCAACAACAATTAGAGGATGTCTAACTTGTTTTTGCAGGGTATGCTATGTGATGTGATATGGCCAAAAGGATGTGATGAATGATATATGTGATGTATGAGATTGATCATGTTCTTGTAATAGGAATCACGACTTGTATGTCGATGAGTATGACAACCGGCAGGAGCCATAGGAGTTGTCTTAATTTATTTATGACCTGCGTGTCAATGAAAACGCCATGTAATTACTTTACTTTATTGCTAACTGTTAGCCGTAGTAGTAGAAGTAATAGTTGGCGAGGCAACTTCATGAAGACACATTGATGGAGATCATGATGATGGAGATCATGGTGTCATGCCGGTGACGATGGTGTTCATGCCGTGCCTCGAAGATGGAGATCAAAGGCGCAAGATGATATTGGCCATATCATGTCACTTTATGATTTGCATGTGATGTTTGTCATGTTTTTACATCTTATTTGCTTAGAACGACGGTAGCATAAATAAGATGATCCCTCTTTAAAATATCAAGGATTGTGTTCCCCACTGTGCACCGTTACTAAGGTCCATTGTTCCGAAGCACCATGTGATGATCGGGTGTGATAGGTTCTAACGTTCGCATACAACGGGTGTAAGCCAAATTTACACACGCAATACACTTAGGTTAACTTGACGAGCCTAGCATGTACAGACATGGGCTCGGAACACGGAAGACCAAAAGGTCGAACATGAGTCGTATAGTGGATACGATCAACATGAAGATGTTCACCGATGATGACTAGTCCGTCTCACGTGATGATCGGACACGACCTAGTTGACTCGGATCATGTATCACTTAGATGACTAGAGGGATGTCTATCTAAGTGGGAGTTCATTAAATAATTTGATTAGATGAACTTAATTATCATGAACATAGTCAAAAGGTCTTTGCAAATTATGTCGTAGCTCACGCTTTGGTTCTACTGTTTTAGATATGTTGCTAGAGAAAATTTAGTTGAGAGTTGACAGTAGCAATTATGCGGACTGGGTCCATGAACTGAGGATTGTCCTCATTGCTGCACAGAAGGGCTATGTCCTTAATGCACCGCTTAGTGCGTTGAACCTCGAGCGTCGTCTGTAGATGTTGGGAAACATCTGACATACACGTTTTGATGACTAGGTGATAGTTCAGTGCGTAATACTAACAGTTTAGAATTGTGGCACCAAAGACATTTTTGAAACATCGCAGAACATATGAGATGTTCCAAAGACTGAAATTGAGATTTCAGACTAGTGCCCACGTCAAGAGGTATGAGACCTCTGACAAGTTTCTTAAGCCTGCAAACTAAGGGAGAAAAGCTCAATCGTTGAGCATGTGCTCAGATTGTCTGAGTACTACAATCACTTGAATCGAGTGGGAGTTAATCTTCCAGATGAGATAGTGATAGTTCTCCATAGTCACTACCACCAAGCTATTAGAGCTTAGTGATGAACTATAACATATCAGGGATAGACATGATGATCCTTGAGCAATTCGCGATGTTTGACACCGTGAAAGTAGAAATCAAGTAGGAGGATCAATTGTTGATGGTTAGTAAAACCACTAGTTTCAAGAAGGGCAAGGGAAAGAAGGGATACTTCATGAGACGGCAAATCAGTTGCTGCTCTAGTGAAGAAACCCAAGGTTGAACCAAACCCGAGACTAAGTGCTTCTATAATGAGGGGAACGGTCACCGAAGCAGAACTACCCTAGATCCTTGGTAGATGAGAAGGCCGGCAAGGTCGACAGAAGTATTTTGAATATGCATTATATTATTGTGTACTTTACTAGTACTCCTAGTAGCACCAGGGTAATAAATACCGGTTCGGTTGCTAAGTGTTAGTAACTCGAAATAAAAGGCTACGGAGACTAGCTAAAGGTGAGATGACGATATGTTGGAAGTGTTTCCAAGGTTGATGTGATCAAACATCACATGCTCCCTCTACCACCAAGATTGGTGTTAAACCTAAATAATTGTTATTTGGTGTTTGCGTTGAGCATAGACATGATTGGATTATGTTTATCACCATACGGTTATTCATTTAAGGAGAATAATGGTTACTCTGTTCACTTGAATAATACCTTCAATGGTCTTGCACCTAAAATAAATGGTTTATTGAACCTCGATCATAGTGATACACATGTTCATGCCAAAAGATATAAGATAGTAATGATAGTACCACATACTTGTGGCACTGCCATTTGAGTCATGTTGGTATAAAACGCATGAAGAAGCTCCATGTTGATGGATCTTTGGACTCACTCGTTTTTGAAAAGATTGAGACATGCGAACCATGTCTATTGGTAGATATGCATGAAGAAACTCCATACAGATGGATCATTTGTACTCACTTGATTTTGAATCACTTAAGATATGCAAATCATACCACATGGGCAAGATGACTGAAAGGCCTCGTTTTCAGTAAGATGGAACAAGAAAGCAACTTGTTGGAAGTAATACATTTTGATGTGTGCAGTCCAATGAGTGCTGAGGCACGCAGTGGATATCGTTATGTTCTTACTTCACAAATGATTTGAGTAGATGCTGAGTATATTTACTTGATGAAACACAAGTCTGAATTATTGAAAGGTTCAAGTAATTTCAGAGTGAAGTTGAAGATTGTCGTGACAAGATGATAAAATGTCTATGATATGATCATAGAGATGAATATATGAGTTACGAGTTTGGCACACAATTAAGACATTGTGGAAATTGTTTCACAACTAATACCGCCTGGAACACCATAGTGTGATGGTGTGTCCGAACATCATAACTGCACCCTATTGGATATGGTGCATACCATGATGTCTCTTATCAAATTACCACTATCGTTTATGGGTTAGGCATTAGAGACAACCGCATTCACTTTAAATAAGGCACCACACAATTCCGTTGAGACGACACCGTATGAACTATGGTTTAGAGAAACCTAAGCTGTCGTTTCTTAAAAGTTTGGGGCTGCGATGCTTATGTGAAAAAGTTTCAGGCTGAAAACCTCGAACCCAAAGCGGATAAATGCATCTTCATAGAATACCCAAAAATAGTTGGGTATACCTCCTATTTCAGATCTGGAAGCAAAAGTGATTGTTTCTATAAACGGGTCCTTTCTCGAGGAAAAGTTTCTTTCGAAAGAATTGAGTGGGAGGATGGTGGAGACTTGATGAGGTTATTGAACCGTCACTTCAACTAGTGTGTAGCAGGGCACATGAAGTTGTTCGTGTGGCACCTACACCAATTGAAGTGGAAGCTTATGATAGTGATCATGAAACTTCGGATCAAGTCACTACCAAACCTCATAGGTCGACAAGGATGTGTACTACTTCAGAGTGGTACGTAATCCTGTCTTGGAAGTCATGTTGCTAGACAACTATGAACCTACGAGCTATGGAGAAGCGATGGTGGGACCGGATTCTGACGAATGGCTCGAGGCCATAAAATCCGAGAGAGGATCCATGTATAAAACAAAGTTTAGACTTTGAAAGAACTACTTGATGGTCGTAAGGCTATTGGGTGCAGATGGATTTTTAAAAGGAAGACGAACAATGATGGTAAGTGTCACCATTAAGAAAGCTCGACTTGTCGTTAAGATGTTTCCCGACAAGTTCAAGGACTTGACTATGATGAGACTTTCTCACTCGTAGTGATGCTAAGAGTCTGTTGGAATTATGTTAGCAGTTACTGCATTATTTATGAAATCTTGTAGATAGGATGTCAAAACATTGTTTCCTCGATGATTTTCTTGAGGAAAGGTTGTATGTGATACAACCAGAAGGTTTTGTCAATCCTGAAAGATGCTAACAAGTATGCAAAGCTCCAGCAATCCTTGTAAGGACTGGAGTAAACATCTCGGACTTGGAATGTACACTTTGATGAGATGATCAACGATTTTGGGTTTATACAAAGTTTATGAGAAACTTGTATTTCCAAAGAAGTGAGTGGGAGCACTATAGAATTTTTGATGAGTATATGTTGTTAACATATTGTTGATCATAAATGATGTAGAATTTCTGGAAAGCATGCAAGATTATTTGAAAAGTGTTTTTCAATGGAAAACCTGGATTAAGCTACTTGAACAGTGAGCATCAAGATCTATAAGGATAGATAAAAAACTCTTAATATTACTTTCAAATGAATACATACCGTGACAAGATTTTGAAGGAGTTCAAAATAGATCAGCAAAGAAGGAGTTCTTAGCTGTGTTACAAGGTGTGAGTATTGAGTAAGACTCAAGACCTGACCACGACAGAAGAGAGAGAAAGGACGAAGGTCGTCCCCTATGCTTTTAGACGTAGGCTCTACAGTATGCTATGTTGTGTACCACACCTGAAGTGTGCCTTGCCATGAGTTAGTCAAGGAGTACAAGAGTGATCTAGGAATTGATCACATGACAGCGGTCAAACTTATCCTTAGTAACTAGTGGACTAAGGAATTTTCTTGATTATGGAGGTGGTAAAAGAGTTTGTCGTAAAGGGTTACGTCAATGCAAACTTTGACACTAATCCGGATGGCTCTGAGTAGTAAACCGGATTCGTATAGTAGAACAGTTATTTGGAATAGCTCCAAGTAGCGCGTGGTAGCTGCATCTACAAGATGACATAGAGATTTGTAAAGCACACATGGATCTAAAAGGTTCAGACTCATTGACTAATAAACCTCCCTCACAAGCAAGATATGAACAAACCCCATGGGTGTTGGATTCATTGCAATCACATAGTGATGTGAACTAGATTATGGACTCTAGTGCAAGTGGGAGACTATTGGAAATATGCCCTAGAGGCAATAATAAAATGGTTATTATTGTATTTCCTTGTTCATGATAATTGTCTATTGTTCATGCTATAATTGTATTAACCGGAAACCGTAATACATGTGTGAATACATAGACCACAAGATGTCCCTAGTAAGCCTCTAGTTGACTAGCTCGTTGATCAATAGATGGTCATGGTTTCCTGACCATGGACATTGGATGTCATTGATAACGGGATCACATCATTAGGAGAATGATGTGATGGACAAGACCCAATCCTAAGCCTAGCACAAGATCGTATAGTTCGTCTGCTAAAGCTTTTCTAATGTCAAGTATCATTTCCTTAGACCATGAGATTGTGCAACTCCTGGATACTGTAGGAATGCTTTGGGTGTACCAAACGTCACAACGTAACTGGGTGGCTATAGAGGTGCACTACAGGTATCTCCAAAAGTGTCTGTTAGGTTGGCATGAATCGAGACTGGGATTTGTCACTCCGTATGACGGAGAGGTATCTCTGGGCCCACTCGGTAATGCATCATCATAATGAGCTCAGTGTGACTAAGTAGTTGGTCATGGGATGATGTGTTATGGAACGAGTAAAGTGACTTGCCGGTAACGAGATTAAACAAGGTATTGGGATACCGACGATCGAATCTCGGGCAAGTAACGTACCGATTGACAAAGGGAATTGAATACGGGATTGATTGAATCCTTGACATCATGGTTCATCCGATGAGATCATCGTGGAATATGTGGGTGCTAACATGGGTATCCAGATCCCGCTGTTGGTTATTGACCGGAGAGTTGTCTCGGTCATGACTGCATGGTTCCCGAACCCGTAGGATCTACACACTTAAGGTTCGGTGACGCTAGGGTTGTAGAGATATTAGTATGCGGTAACCCGAAAGTTGTTCGGAGTCCCAGATGATATCCCGGACGTCACGAGGAGTTCCGGAATGGTCCGGAGGTAAAGATTTATATATAGGATGACCAGTTTCGGCCACTGGGAAAGTTTTGGGGGTCACCAGTATTGTACCGGGACCACCGGAAGGGTCCCGGGGGTCCACCGGGTCGGGCCACCTATCCCACCATGGCCGTCGCCCACAAAGGACTTGCCTCACTAGCAGTAGATCTTCACGAATTAGGCGATCTCCTTTCCCTTACAAACTCCTTGGTTCAACTCCACAATGTTGTCGGAGGCTCGCAAGTGACACCTAGCCAATCTAGGAGACACCACTCTCCAAGAAGTAACAAATGGTGTGTTGATGACTAACTCCTTGATCTTGTGCTTCGAATGATAGTCTCCCCAACACTCAACTCTCTCTCACATGATATGGATTTTGTGGAAAGAAGTTTTGAGTGGAAAGCAACTTGGGGAAGGCTAGAGATCAAGATTCATATGGTAAGAATGGAATATCTTGGCCTCAACACAAGTGTAGGTGGTTCTCTCTCAGAAAAAGTAAGTTGGAAGTGTAGGTTTGTTCTGATGGCCCTCTCCACGAATGAAGAGGTGGTGGAGGGGTATATATAGCCTCCACAGAAAATCTAACCGTTACACAACTTGCCAATCTTGGTGGGACCGAATTGTTAAACTCAGTCGGACCAATTCAGCAAAGCTAGTGACCGTTAGGGTTTTCGGTGGGACCGACATGCAACTCGGTATGACCGATATGATTATGGTTAGGGAATAACGTAATCTCGGTGAGACCGATTACACAAACTCGGTGAGACCTAATTTGGTAATAAGCTAACCAGAGAGTTGGTCAGGTAAACTCGGTGGGACCGATCGCTCATTTCGGTGAGACCGAAACATTACAAAGGGAAAACAGAGAGTTTACATTGCAATCTCGGTGGGACCGATTGCTCATCTCAGTAAGACCAAAATGTTACAAAGGGAAATAGAGAGATTACAATCCCATCTCGGTGAGACCGAGATCTCTATCGGTGAGACCGATTTGCCTAAGGTTTGTGGCAGTGGCTATGACATTTGAAACTCGGTGGCGCTGGATAGAAAGAATTGGTGGGGCCGAGTTTGACTTTTGGTTTAGGTCATATGTGGATGTGATAAAGTAGTTGAGGGTTTTGGAGCATATTACTAAGCATTTTGAGCAAGAGCCTCATTAAGCAACACCTCATCCTTCCTTGATAGTATTGGCTTTTCCTATAGACTCAATGTGATCTTGGATCACTAAAATAGAAAATGTAGAGTCTTGAGCTTTGAGCTTGAGCCAATCCTTTTGTCCTTAGCATTTTGAGGGGTCCACTTTTCTCATCCATGCCATGCCAATCATTGAGCTTTCCTGAGATATTAATCTTGAAATAGCATTAGCTCAATGAGCTATATGTTGTTAGGAATTACCAAAACCACCTAGGGATAGTTGCACTTTCAAAAATGAATCCTTATGCTAAGTACATGAAAAATATTGTTACAAATAAAAGAAAGATACCAGAAGCTGAAATTTCCACCATGCTTGCTAATTATACTTTTAAGGGTGGAATACCAAAGAAACTTGGATATCCAGGAGTACCCACTATACCATGGTCCATTGAAAGAAACTATGTTAAAACTGCTTTATGTGATCTTGGAGCCGGTGTTAGTGTTATGCCTCTCTCTATATCATAGACTTGACTTGAATAAGTTGACACCTACTGAAATATATTTGCAAATGGTTGATAAATCAACTGCTATACCTGTCGGTATTTGTGAGGATGTGCCTGTTGTAGTTGCAAACGTTTCTATTTTAACAGACTTTGTTATTCTTGATATTCCCGAGGACGATAGTATGTCTATTATTCTTGGAAGACCCTTTTTGAATACTGTAGGGGCTGTTATTGATTGCACTAAAGGCAATGTCACTTTTCATGTTAATGGTAATGAGCATACGGTACACTTTCCGAGGAAACAACCTCAAGTTCATAGTATCAACTCTATTGGAAAAATTCCATCGATTATATTAGGAGGTTTTGAATTTCCTCTTCCTACTGTCAAGAAGAAATATGATATTCTTATTATTGGGGATGTGCATATCCCCGTTGAGGTAACATAGTGTTATTCGAAATTTCTCAGGTTCCATGTTATTCAGAATGAGTTCGTTAATAAGACTTGAAAACCTTGTTAGTGAATTCCTTTTGATGAGCATGAGATGGATGAAACTAGAAGGCGCAACCTTCTGCGCCTTCCTTTTACTTTATGTTATTTATATTAAATAAAATAAAAATAAGTATTTCTCGGTCTGTTATCTGAATTATTCATGCAATATAAAAATATCCTGAAAATAAAAGTTCTCCAAATGCCCTCAAATTTAAACATGATTTTTTCTGGAATATTTGAGAATATTTGGCACTGAGAACACAGCAGGGGGGCATCCACCTGGCCACGAGGGTGGAGGGCGCGCCCTACCCCCTGGGCGCGCTCCCTACCTCGTGGGCCCACGGTAGCCCTCCTCCACTTATTCCTGCACCCACACACTTCTTCTTCCTCCCACAAACACGAATATCGAGCTCAAGCACGAGTTCTAGCTCATTTTGCTGCGATTTTCAATCTCCTTGCTCAAAGCATCTCTCACAAAACTGCTTGGGGAGATTGTTCGTTGGTATGTGACTCCTCCATTGGTCCAATTAGTTTTTGTTCTAGTGCTTTATTCATTAAAAATTTGTGCTGCTTAGGTGACCCTGTTCTTGAGCTTGCATGTCAAATTTATATGGTCAAAAGTAGTTTTGATGCTTGATATAGGCTCTAGTCACTTGTAGGAGTAGTTGCTATCAATTTTGTTGAGTTTGGTTTACTTTTATTTTGAAGTTACTAAAAATTTCAGAATTTTTTAGAAAATAATGAAGAGATTTTTGAGGGGCTCATCGAGTCGAAGCTCGAATGAAAAGCAAAATGAAAAGGCAGCGAAGCCCAAGTATAATCTGCCTCGCACCACGGAGGCCTCACCGCCTTCCTCCATGACCAACGCGACCAGTATCTCTTACTCACTAATATCTTTGTGCAAAACTTTCATTTCCATTCTAGGAGCTCACCACCTACGGTGGAGTTTTATTTATATGATGAGCATAAGGAGATGTCGCTTTATGAATTTTGTCGGGTTTGTTTGGTCCCTTTCGAGGGCACGACAGAGGAACCACATCGTGGTGATGTGGATGGGTTTATTGATACCATCACTGTAGGGGAAACGAGGAAGGTTTCTGATGCATGAATCACTAGCATACATATTCCTGTTTTACACTACTTTGCGATATTTGCTAGTCGTTGCTTAATTGGTCGCAGAAACTATAGAAACCTTAGTGTTCCTGATATTATTATCTTGTTCCACGATTTATTCTCTGACAACTCTGTTAGTATGGGCAGTATTATTGCTAAACAGTTAAGTCTGAACCGTACAAAGGGCCCCATCTTTGGAGGCATCTATGCTTCACGCCTAGCTGCACATTTTAACATACCTATTAGGCATTATGAGAAGGAAGAAAAATTGCTGCCTCGTGTTTATTTAGATTATAAGAGTATGGTGGCACACGCTTTTATTGTTAAGAATAGGGAAGGGGAGCTTAAATACAAATTGTTCTTTCATAAACATCATCCTGAGACTATTACCTTGCCTGCTCCTTCCTTGTTTGATTTATCTGCAGGCCAGTACCTTGTTCCGTTAGAGGCTATTCACGCCTACCGGAACCCTACATCAGCCACAGAGCCAGAGTCGGTGTCGGTGTCAAAACCGGCGGATCTCGGGTAGGGGGTCCCGAACTGTGCGTCTAGGACGGATGGTAACAGGAGGCAAGGGACACGAAGTTTTACCCAGGTTCGGGCCCTCTTGATGCAGGTAAAACCCTATGTCTTGCTTGATTAATATTGATGATATGGGTGTTACAAGAGTAGATCTACCACGAGATCAGAGAGGCTAAACCCTAGAAGCTAGCCTATGGTTTGATTGTATGTTGTGATTGTTGTTCTACAGACTGAAACCCTTTAGTTTATATAGACACCGGAGAGGGTTAGGGTTACACAAGGTCGGTTACAAAGGAGGAGATATCCATATACGTATTGCCTAGCTTGCCTTCCACGCCAAGTAGAGTCCCATCCGGAGACGAGACGGAGTCTTCAATCTTGTATCTTCATAGTCTAACAGTCCGGCCAATGGAGATAGTCCGGCTGTCCGGAGACCCCCTAATCCAGGACTCCCACAGTAGCCCCTGAACCAGGCTTCAATGACGACGAGTCCGGCGCGCAGTACTGTCTTCGGAATTGCAAGGCGGGTTCCTTCTCCGAATACATGACTGAAGAAGTCGAATACGAGGATAGTGTCCGACCCTGCGAAATAAATTCCACATTCCACTGCAGAGAGAATAACGCTTTCGCAGATCTAATTTGCTGGCTTGTTTTGGCAGCATGACATTACGTCATGGCCCGGTGATTATTCGAACCGTTTCTTTTAACTAGCTCCACACATAACGCGAGGCGGTTTCATGACACGTCTTGCCAAAGCGGAGATCGTGTTTGATAGAGGCGAGGGTGTTAGTCATGTCCTCATCAGTGTTCCCCCTATTACGGGATTCTCATCAATACGATTATGGGTAACCCAACCGTGTCTAGGACTCCTAGATTATAGGCAAGTTCTAAACGGCTACGGAGAGGACGCTTGATATTCACCCTCTTTATAAAGGGACGGGGTTTTTGCTTTTTCTCTCTTGTGCTCAATCGAACCCTTACTTTGCCTCGAGTTCTAACACCCAAAGCCCAGGTTAGGTGCTCCGGATCTTCAGTCATGTCCGGATCCAGCCTTCAAGGCCGATGGATGCCCTCCTCCATGACAGAAGAGGACATTAAAAAGTTGAGGGAGGCCAGATACCTGACCGCCGAGGTTTCACATCGGCTGCCTACTCGAGGGCAGGTTGTCCCTACTCCCGAACCCAACGAGAACAGTGTGTTCGTCTCCCACTTCCTCCGAGGTCTGTGCCTCACTTTGGATCCTTTCGTCAGGGGCTTGACGTTCTATTACGGGCTAGATTTCCACGATCTAGCTCCGGGCTCCTTTCTCCACATCACGACATTTATTGTCGTGTGTGAGGCCTTCCTCCGTGTGACCCCTCACTTCAGCCTGTGGCTCAAGACGTTTGAAGTACAACCGAAGATGATCGAGGGGCAACATGCATCGTGCGGAGGTGCATCAATAGGCAAGATGGCAGGAGCTCCATGGCCGAAAGGTTCCTTTCCAGAGGTGTCCAGATTATGGCAACGGGAGTGGTTTTACGTCACGGCTCCTAGAAGTGCCAAGTGGGCGGCTGCCCTCGCTTTCCGCCCGCCCCCGGCCACAACTGATGTCATGGATCAGCAGGGGTCTGAGCTGCGGTCCAGCCAAGGACGTGCCTATACTGCAAAGTCGCATCCGAGATCTCTTCGAGGGAGATTTTAATTTGGTTGCGGTAATACAAGTTATGCTGGTTCGTCAAGTCCAGCCTTGCAAACGCCGACCCCTGCGCTTGTGGGAGTTCAACCCAGAGGGACCACGCGCCATTCAAAGTTTCCTCGGCCTGACGCACGAGGAGATGTACAAGTCATTCTTCGGACCTCAAGTGGAATGTCCGGATATCACCGAGGACATGGGCCTGAGCAGTAACCGCGCCGCCAAACAAGTAAGAAATCCTTTAGCCGAACACGCTGTCTTTTATTCGAAGTTATTTCTGAGAGTTTGCTTTTTGACCAAGACTGGCTAACAAAGGCGAAGATGATTCGATGTTTGGCCCCCCTCCCTGAGGGTTTGGAAAATCTGGTATTGGAGAAGATGCTTGAGGTCGCACCTTGCCTGGAGCCCTTGAAGGAAGATACCGAGGGAGATAATACGGGCGGACGTGGGCCCCCATCGCTATCCGCTCCAACCGAGGGAACGAGCATCTCCACGAAGGAGGACGATCGGGGAAGGAAAAGGACTGCCTCCGAGGATCCGGAAGCCGAAGCCTCCAAACGGAAGAAGAGGTCTCCCAATGAGGGTCCTGCCTTGGGGGGTGCTTTTGCCGCACAGAGTCTGCGGGGGGATCAACCCTCCAACGAGTCGTAAGTGATCCAAAATATTTTAATAGTAAAGGTATGCTATCTTTTTCCTCTGAGAGAATAACCACCGCATCTATCTTGCAGTTCGGGCCTCAGCCCCTCTCAAATGAGCTCGTCTTCGGGGGATCTTCTTCCAGAGATGATGGAGAGCGAAACGCCTCCCTTGGACTCCTCCGCTCCAGAAGCGGGCGACCCCGAAGTGTCGTCACGGAGGGCCTCTCCGAATCCAGTGAGGCCAGAAGATAATCCCGTAGACCCCCAAAGTCCCCAGTGTCCGGCTCCCGAAGAGAGCATACGAAAGAGTCTGACACCGTCTGGTGTGCGGTCGAACGTTCTGAGGGAGTTGGTGGGGCGAGCGGCCATCTCAGAAGAGCACCGTACGCTGATGGGTATGATGATGGAGAGAATCTCGTCCGCTAAAAGCGGATTACATGAAGCCTTTATGAGTCTATTGACAGGCTTTGAGGTATGTGAGATAATATGTGATAGTACTGCACATGTTAGGTGTGCCCTGTGTAGATAGTAGCCCCTGAGACTCTGGTTGTCGTCGAGAACGGCGGAGAACAGAGGATCATATTCCCAGGCAATAACCAAACTGCCTCCATGTGCAGGTGGTGGAAGCTCCGGTGGCTAGCCGGACTAGGGAGTTTGCCCAATTAAAACGACAACTGGATGCGGCAGACGCCGACATCGAGCTTGTTAACAAGAGGCTTGACGAGGCACAGGGTAAGTGTTATTATCCGGTGAACGCCACATAGTAAGGGCAGCATAATGCCAGTGTCTTTAATATGTTGTGACTGCAGATGGAGCTGCCACCGTGGAAGCCTTGCGGGCGGAACTTGCCCGAGCCAAGGAACAAGCGAGGATTAGTAATGCGGCTACTTTGAAGGCAGCCGGAGAGTTGAAAGCCGAGAAGGCCGCACATTGCGAGAGCCAGGAGAAGATGGCCAAGATGGACATAGAATTAAAAGACACTACCGACCGTTGCCAGTTTCTTGAAAAAGAAAACCAAGCGAAGGCAATGGACCTTGAGAAGGCCACGGAAGCGGACAAAGACACCCGTTCTGCTATGAGAGCGAAGAAGGAGGAGCTGCGGGAAGCCGGGGATATTGCAGCTGGGAAACCCTTCATGTTACGGAGGAAGTTCGGAGATCCTCGGTATGCCCCTCTGGATCGGCTGTGGAGATCGGCAGATGCGTATATGGATTTGGCGGCGAGCGCTGCCGATGCGGCCAAGTACTTCCAAGGTCAAACAGATCGTGAAGTGGACAAGCTATTCTGGACGCAAACACGTTCCAGAGCGTCCGCTTTCATTGACTGACCAGCTAGCCGAATGGGCCGAACTAAATAGGTTGTCCGGACTCGCCATGAGGTCTGTTGTGGATCAGTTATGGCCGAAAAGACCAAAGCCGAACAACTATTTCAGCTTAGTGCAGCAATTCCTTGATGCAGTGCCGCGCATTAATGCGATGAAGAGGTCGGCGTGCATAGAAGGCTCGCGGATGGCCCTTGCCCGTGTTAAAGCATACTGGGCGGAGATGGACGCTACCACTGTTGCGGCGCAGGGATCGACCATAGGCCGGGTGGCTGTCGAGCACTATTTCAAGGAGGTTCTCGAGGGTGCTCGTTTGATAGAGGCCCAGTCTTCGAAAAATATTATGTTTGAGTGATATGTATTTTCATTGTAAGCACAATGCTTTTACGGATTTTTTATAAGGTTATTTTTATACTTTTGCCTGAAAGTAGTATGATGCCTCCTGTGCGGCCGTTTATGTATACCTATGTATAACCTGAAAGATTGCAGCTGTCGGCTTCAACCCCCACGCATAAAATGTGAGGGTGTTCGCAAAAAATGCATGTTCACACTTAACCCAACGTCTTGGTCCTATTAAGGAGGTGATAGCGTAGTGAGCGAGGCAACCGGACTATAATGCTTTAACACTTTCACTTAGCCATAGGAGTTTGACAGTGGGGCTACTAGATAGCCCCTGGTGGCTCCGCACTCTCCTGATTTTGGGGTGCGTACATGCCTGGCCGGGAAAACAGCCCTTCGTTAAGGCGGAGGAATTCTAACATTCCGATAGGTCACCGAGTGGTTGACCAGTCTCACGCTATATCATGACAGTCAGTTTTCGGCTTTCTCTACTGAGGTGCTCGTCCGGATGAACCAGGGCACAACCGCAGTAGTTCTCCTGGTGCTACCTTAGCCGGTAAAGCAGAACATAAGGCACCAAAACACAGGAGCCGGGCAAACCCAACATTTGACCAAAGACAATGATTCGGAGCTGATGCATATAAGGCCAAACTCGCGACGCCGAACACTCCCTAAGGTATTCGGTCTTTATGGTATAAACTGGGCCTAAATAGTGCCCTTCATAAGAAGCCCCTTGTGTCCAGGCACGTGCATTATTATGACGTGGCCACATGCCAAGACGCCAGCATCCTTCTCAACTGTGCTGAGAATTCGGTGGATATGTATCAACAAGAGACAGTAAAAAAGGTTTACGTAGGGTCTTAATCTAAAAAGAATCCTTGGAGCGGGTCCCTGCTGCACGTCTGCGCCTGTGTCTCCGTTGTGCCGTATCCTGGATGGGTGTAGCACGATGATTATCTATAAAAGAGAGGAGCTTAGGTGAAAAAGTTGTCGTTCAAAAAGATAGTTTTTTAAAGAAATCATGTACAATTCAAGGTAAGTAAGAATTGCCGCTTGTCTGCGCACGTTGAGCCCCTTGTATTTGTAATAGGGGTGTGGTCATTTATCCGGTAAAAAATGCATATGGCTGCGCCGGACTCGTCTAACCGTGTCCGAGGTCATGATGACCTACTAAATGCTTTAGTTGGTGGGGCCGTTTTTAGTGTGCGGTAGCCAGGGCAGCCGCACGCTCTTCGGCACGCAGAGATCGCTTAATACTTCCGTTCACTGTAATGATGCCACGTGGACCGGGTATCTTGAGTGTGAGGGAAGCGTAGTGTGGTATTGCGTTAAAGTGAGCGAAAGCTTCGCGTCCGAGTAGTGCTTGATAGCCACTTTGAAACGGAGCGATGTGGAAGGTTAAATGTTCACTACGGAAGTTATCGGGGAAGCCGAATATAAATTTTAGTAGCAGGGAGCCCGTGCAATGAGCCCCTGGGCCTGGCGTTACTCCTTTAAAGGTAATATTGCTATGGCAAATTTTTGTTGGGACTATCCCCATTTCACGGATTGTATCCTGGTATATCAGGTTTAGACTGCTGCCACCGTCCATCAGGACTCGTGTGAAGTGGTATTCGCCAAATATTGGGTCTAATACCAGGGCAGCCCATCCTGCACGCCGGACACTTGCTGAGTAATCACAATGGTCGAAAGTGATCGGTTGAGACGACCAGTGGCAGGACTCCACGGTGATAGGCCTTCGGGCGTATTTTTCTGGGAGTGCCGTTTTGTTTCTGCCATCGATCACGTTAACACGTTTACTGTTTTGACTTCTGGTGGAAATTTCTTTTGTTCCCCAGTGTCTTCCTTGAGAGGCTCATCCTCATCTTCGCTTGGTGTATCCTCCCCCTTGTGTGCGGCGTTGAGCTTGCCGGACTGCTTGAAGACCCAACATTCTCTGTGGGTATGATTGGCTGGTTTGCCAGGGGTGCTATGGACCTGACATATTTGGTCCAGAATTTTGTTTAGGCTGGACAGTTCATCTCTGGCGCCTTTAGGGGGCGGCTTTTGCTGACCTAGCCGAGAGCTTTTGAATCCGGCGTTTACTGCCATGCTCTTCGTGCTGTCTCTTTTATTCCGGCGTTTGTTATTGCTGTTGCGCTGTGATTTCCCGTTTCCATCTCTAACTTCAGATGTACTTGGGTCGCTGGAGCTGCATCGGGCTAGCCAGCTGTCTTCACCCGCGCAAAAGCGGGTCATGAGGCTTGTTAATGCTGCCATTGTTCTCGGTTTTTCTTGGCCGAGGTGTCGGGCAAGCCATTCGTCACAGACGCTGTGCTTAAAATCTGCCAAGGCTTCGGCGTCCGGGTAGTCGACAATTTGGTTCTTTTTAGTAAGAAACCTTTTCCAAAGCTGTCGGGCTGACTCTCCGGGCTGTTGAGTTATATGACTCAAATCATCCGCATCCGGAGGTCGGACATAAGTCCCTTGAAAGTTTGCCTGAAAAGCGTCTTCGAGCTCTGCCCAGCTTCCAATGGTGTTTCCGGGGAGGCCTTTAAGCCAATGATGAGCTGGCCCTTTGAGTTTGAGTGGTAAGTACTTGATGGCGTAGAGATCATCTCCTCGAGCCATATGGATGTGGAGGATATAGTCCTCGATCCAGACCCCAGGGTCTGTTGTTCCGTTGTATGCCTCTATGTTTACAGGTTTGAATCCCTCTGGAAATTCATGATCCAGCACCTCGTCGGTGAAACATAGGTGGTGTGCGGCACCCCTGTATCTGGGTGTACCACGCTGTTCGGATGTTTGTTGTGCTATATCATATGCTGGGGCGCGCTTGCGTGGTCCATAGATGGATGTGGTTGCGCTGTCCTTTTGGTGCAAGCCCTTGCGTGAATCACGTATTGTCTTGTGGGTGGCATTGTTTGCCACTCTATGTTGGTCGTGAGGTCGTCTATCCGGCCAGGTGGCTATTTTGATTTTTGGTTGTGAGGGGTCTGAGGCCTCCTCATCGAATTCAGGTAGCAACTTCCGCTTTGGGTAGCTCTTGGTGGGGCGATTGTCGCCGTACTTCGCTGCTGTGTTGAGTACTTTACTCCATCTGATTTGGAGTGTGTCCTGCGCAGCCTTGAGCCTTTGATGCTGCTTTTTCAGACTCCTCGCGGTGGCAACAAGCCTTTGACGGGCATTCTGCTGCTCTGGGTGCCTGTCCGGCGTTGTGTCGTCCGGACTATTATCTTTGACAGAATTGGTTTGTTCGGTTTGATTCTCCGTATTGCCATGGTCCGACAGTGGTTCGCCCTGCTCCAGTGCTGGGTCTGTGTTATCGTTATATACTCTTCCGCGGTAGCTCCACGATTCGGTTCTCTCCCATCAAAGAATTCGCCTTGCAAGCCAATACACACAATAGCCCATACGGCGGGGTTATGTCCAAGAATATGCATTTTCATCTTATGCTTCCAACTAGCAAAATTAGTACCATCAAAGTAAGGACCTCTATGGTGGTAATATCCCTCACTAGATGCCATACTCTCCTAGGTTGTGAAACCAAGGCTATGACTTCCAAAAGCTATGAGAATAAAAGCAAATGGAGACCAAAGCTCTGATACCACTTGTAGGATTGAAACTATGTCTAGAGGGGGGTGATTAGACTACTTGACCAAATAAAAACTTATCCTTTTCCCAATTTTAGTTCTTGGCAGATTTTAGCAACTTTGGACAAGTCAAGCAATCTTAACACAATACAAGAAAGCATGCAAAGAGTATATGAGCAGCGGAAAGTAAAGCATGCAACTTGCAAGAATGTAAAGGGAAGGGTTTGGAGGATTCAAACGCAATAGGAGACACAGATGTTTTTGTCATGGTTCCGATAGGTGGTGCTATCGTACATCCATGTTGATGGAGACTTCAACCCACGAAGGGTAACGGTTGCGCGAGTCCATGGAGGGCTCCACACACGAAGGGTCCACGAAGAAGCAACCTTGTCTATCCCACCATGGCTGTCACCCACAAAGGACTTGTCTCACTAGCGGTAGATCTTCACGAAGTAGGCGATCTCCTTTCCCTTAAAAACTCCTTGGTTCAACTCCACAATCTTGTCGGAGGCCCCCAAGTGACACCTAGCCAATCTAGGAGACACCACTCTCCAAGAATTAACAAATGGTCTGTTGATGATGAACTCCTTGCTCTTGTGCTTCAAATGATAGTCTCCCCAACACTCAACTCTCTCTCACAGGATATGGATTTGGTGGAAAGAAGTTTTGAGTGGAAAAGAACTTGGGGAAGGCTAGAGAGCAAGATTCATATGGTAAGAATGGAATATCTTGGCCTCAACACAAGTGTAGGTGGTTCTCTCTCAGAAAAAGTAAGTTGGAAGTGTAGGTTTGTTCTGATGGCTCTCTCCATGAATGAAGAGGCGGTGGAGGGGTATATATAGCCTCCACACAAAATCTAACCGTTACACAACTTGCCAATCTCGGTGGGACCGAATTGTTAAACTCGGTTGGACCGATTCAACAAAGCTAGTGACCGTTAGGGTTTTCGGTGGGACCGACATGCAACTCGGTATGACCGATATGATTAGGGTTAGGGCATAACATAATCTCGATGAGACCGATTACACAAATTCGGTGAGACCTAATTTGGTAATAAGCTAACTGAAGAGTTGGTCAGGTAAACTCGGTGGGACCGATCGCTCATTTCGGTGAGACCGAAATGTTACGAAGGGAAAACAGAGAGTTTACATTGCAATCTCGGTGGGACCGATCCCTCATCTCAGTAAGAGCGAAATGTTACGAAGGGAAATGGAGAGATTACAATCCCATCTCGGTGAGACCGAGATCTCTATCGGTGAGACCGATTTGCCTAAGGTTTGTGGCAGTGGCTATGACATTTGAAACTCAGCGGCGCTGGATAGAAAGAATCGATGGGGCCGAGTTTGACTTTTGGTTTAGGTCATATGTGTATGTGAGAAAGTAGTTGAGGGTTTTGGAGCGTATTACTAAGCATTTTGAGCAAGAGCCTCATTAAGCAACACCTCATCCCTCCTTGATAGTATTGGCTTTTCCTATAGACTCAATGTGATCTTGGATCACTAAAATAGAAAATGTAGAGTCTTGAGCTTTGAGATTGAGCCAATCCTTTTATCCTTAGCATTTTGAGGGGTCCACATTTCTCATCCATGCCATGCCAATCATTGAGCTTTCCTGAGATATTAATCTTGAAATAGCATTAGCTCAATGAGCTATATGTTGTTAGGAATTACCAAAACCACCTAGGGATAGTTGCACTTTCAAAAATGAATCCTTATGCTAAGTACATGAAAGATATTGTTACAAATAAAAGAAAGATACCGGAAGCTGAAATTTCCACCATGCTTCCTAATTATACTTTTAAGGGTGGAATACCAAAGAAACTTGGAGATCCAGGAGTACCCACTATACCATGCTCCATTAAAAGAAACTATGTTAAAACTGCTTTATGTGATCTTGGAGCTGGTGTTAGTGTTATGCCTCTCTCTTTATATCGTAGACTTGACTTGAATAAGTTGACACCTACTGAAATATCTTTGCAAATGGCTGAGAAATCAACTGCTATACCTGTCGGTATTTGTGAGGATGTCCCTGTTGTAGTTGCAAACGTTTCTATTTTAACAGACTTTGTTATTCTTGATATTCCCGAGGACGACAGTATGTCTATTATTCTTGGAAGACCCTTTTTGAATACTGCAGGGGCTGTTATTGATTGCACTAAAGGCAATGTCACTTTTCATGTTAATGGTAATGAGCATACGGTACACTTTCCGAGGAAACAACGTCAAGTTCATAGTATCAACTCTATTGGAAAAATACCATCGATTATATTTGGAGGTTTGGAATTTCCTCTTCCTACTGTCAAGAAGAAATATGATATTCTTATTATTTGGGATGTGCATATCCCCGTTGAGGTAACATAGTGTTATTTGAAATTTCTCCGGTTCCATGTTATTCGGAATGAGTTCGTTAACAAGACTTGACCAACCTTGTTAGTGGATTCCTTTTGATGAGCATGAGATGGCTGAAACTAGAAGGCACAACCTTCTGTGCCCTCCTTTTACTTTCTGTTATTTATATTAAATAAAATAAAAATAAGTATTTCTCTGTCTGTTATCTGAATTATCCGTGCAATATAAAAATACCCTGAAAATAAAAGTTCTCCAAATGCCCTGAAATTTAAATAAGATTTTTTCTGGAATATTTGAGAATATTTGGCACTTAGAACATAGTAGGGGGGCATCCACCTGGACACGAGGGTGGAGGGCGCGCCCTACCCCCTGGGCGCGCTCCCTGCCTCATGGGCCCACGGTAGCCCTCCTACACTTATTCCTGCACCCACACACTTCTTCTTCCTCCCACAAACATGAATATCCAGCTCAAGCACGAGTTCTAGCTCATTTTGCTGCAATTTTCAATCTCCTTGCTTAAAGCACCTCTCACAAAACTGCTTGGGGAGATTGTTCGTTGGTATATGACTCCTCCATTGGTCCAATTAGTTTTTGTTCTTGTGCTTTATTCATTACAAATTTGTGCTTCTTAGGTGACCCTGTTCTTGAGCTTGCATGTCAAATTTATATGGTCAAAAGTAGTTTTGATGCTTGATATAGGCTCTAGTCACTTGTAGGAGTATTTGCTATAACTTTTGTTGAGTTTGGTTTACTTTTATTTTGAAGTTACTAAAAATTTCAGAATTTTTTAGAAAATAACGAAGAGATTTTTGAGGGGCTCATCGAGTCGAAGCTCGAAGGAAATGCAAAATGAAAAGGCCGCGAAGCCCAAGTATAATCTGCCTCGCACCGCGGAGGCCTCACCACCTTCCTCCACGACCAACATGACCAGTATCTCTTACTCACTAATATCTTTGTGCAAAACTTTCATTTCCATTCTAGGAGCTCACCACCTACGGTGGAGTTTTATTTATATGATGAGCATAAGGAGATGTCGCTTTATGATTTTTGTCGGGTTTGTTTGGTCCCTTTCGAGGGCACGACAGAGGAACCACATCACGGCGATATGGATGGGTTTATTGATACCATCACTGTAGGGGAAACGAGGAAGGTTTCCGATGCACGAATCACTAGCATACATTTTCCTGTTTTACGCTACTTTGCAATATTTGCTAGTCGTTGCTTAATTAGTCACAGAAACTGTGGAAACCTTAGAGTTCATGATATTATTATCTTGTTCCATGGTTTATTCTCTAATAACTCTGTTAGTATGGGCGGTATTATTGCTAAATAGTTAAGTCTGAACCGTACAAAGGGCCCCATCTTTGGAGGCATCTATGCTTCAAGCCTAGCTGCACATTTTAACATACCTATTAGGCATTATGAGAAGGAAGAAAAATTGCTGCCTCGTGTTTATTTAGATTATAAGAGTATGGTGGCACACGATTTTATTGTTAAGAATAGGGAAGGGGAGCTTAAATACAAATTTTTCTTTCATAAACATCATCCTGAGACTATTACCTTGCCTGCTCCTTCCTTGTTTGATTTATCTGCAGGCCAGTACCTTGTTCCGTTAGAGGCTATTCACGCCTACCGGAACCCTACATCAGCCACAGAGCCAGAGTCGGAACCACAAGTTGATCCTCCACGACAGTCTAATTACCATTGGGATCCGGAAATGATTGCCAACCAGTGGCAGTCAGAGTCTTCTCCTTCTCAGTACGACCCCAACTATTACTATGGATATCCGTCAGGCCAGCCGTGGCCATAGACCAACTTAGGCCAAAAGCCTAAGCTTGGGGGAGTACGTATTTCTCACCGACATTATATTCATGTTCACACACTCATTGCTAGATGTCGGTGCTCATACTTTTTCATTGTATCATCCATGCTAGTTTATTTTCCTTTTTATGCTTTCTTCTTGTGTGTTTAATAAACCTTAAGAAAAACCAAAAAAATATTTGTAGTTTTTAATCAGTTTACTTTCTATGCTTGTAGTAGCAATTAAAAAGAAAACCCCAAAAGATTTCCTGTTCTTCTTTTGCTTATTGGGAGCTTTCCCGTTTAAATAGTTTTATTTCTTTTCTTTTCTTTGCGGGTCGATAGGAGAAGACCATGATTAAATTGTTGAAGTAGCTCTTATATGTATTATTGTTGATCTGACAAAAGAGCCCATATTGCCTTGTCTTCTCCTGTTTATTGAATGCTTGCATATTCCAGCTTAGTCCAATGCACATGCACTATTATTACTATTATTCACACTATTCGCTCATGCAAGTGAAAGACAATTATGACGATATATAATGGACTGACTGAGATGAGAAAAGCTGGTATGAACTCGACCTCTCTTGTTTTTGTAAATATGATTAGTTCATCGTTCCTGATTCAGCCTATTATGAATAAACATGTTTGCAATGACAAGTAGAGATCATAGTTTCTTGTGCCATGTTTGATTAGCTAAGAGCTTATAATGGTTTACCTTGCGTGCCAACATGCTATTAAAATGGTTGTGATGTGGTATGATAGGGTGGTATCCTCCTCTGAATGATTTAAGTGACTTGACTTGGCGCATGTTCACGCATGTAGTTAAAACAAAATCAACATAGCCTTCACGATATTTATGTTCATGGTGGATTATATCCTACTTATGCTTGCATTCGGTGTTGATTAATTTTAATGCATGTTCATGACTGTTGTCGCTCTCTAGCTGGTCGCTTCCCAGTCTTTTGGTAGCCTTCACCTGTACTAAGCGGGAATACTGCTTGTGCATCCAACTCCATAAACCCCAAAGTTGTTCCATATGAGTCCACCATACCTACCTATATACGGTATCTACCTGCCGTTCCAAGTAAATTTGTATGTGCCAAACTCTAAACCTTCAAATAAATATCCCGTTTTGTATGCCCGAATAGCTCATGTATCAACTAGGGCTGTCCGTATCTTCCATGTTAGGCGGGTTATTATCAAGAGGAGTGGACTCCACTCCTCACTCACGAGAAAGTGGCTGGTCACCGGGATGCCCAGTCCCATGCTTTATGCAAACTAAATCAAAATAATTGCAAACAAAACTCCCCCTGGGACTCTTGTTAGTTGGAGGCACTCGTTGTTTCGAGCAAGCCATGGATTGATGCTTGTTGGTGGAGGGGGAGTATAAACTTTACCATTCTATTTGGGAACTGCCTATAATGTGTGTAGCATGGAAGATATCGCCATCTCTTGGTTGTTATGTTGACAATGAAAGTGTACTGCTCAAAATATTATTCACCTCTATTTCAAAACGAGCTCTAGCACCTCTACAAATCCCTGCTTCCCTCTGCGAAGGGCCTATCTATTTACTTTTATGTTGAGTCATCATCCTATTATTAAAAAGCACCAGTTGGAGAGAACCGCTTTCATTTGCATTCATTACTATTAGTTTACATTGAGTATGACTTAACTGGATCTATTTTACCATGAATTACAATGTCTAGTTAGTGCTTGATCTTCAAAGGTGCTCTGCATTTATGTTTTGCGGTCTCAGAAAGGGCTAGCGAGATACCATCTTGTTATATCATATATGATTGTTTTGAGAAAGTGTTGTCATCCGAGATTTATTATTATTGCTCGCTAGTTGATTATGCCATTGATATGAGTAAACATGAGACCTATGCGTTATTGTGAATATGATTAGTTCATAATCTTTGCTGAAAACTTGAATGCTGGCTTTACATATTTACAACAACAAGAGAAAACAGAGTTTGTAAAAGTTTTTATTTATCACTTTCAGTTTGTCAACTAAATTGCTTGAGGACAAGCAAAGGTTTAAGCTTGGGGGAGTTGATACGTCTCCATCATATCTACTTTTCCAAACACTTCTGCCCTTTTTTTGGACTCTAACTTGCATGATTTGAATGAAACTAACCCGAACTGACGCTGTTTTCAGCAGAATTGCCATGGTGTTATTTATGTCCAGAAACAAAAGTTCTCGGAATGACCTTAAACTTCACGGAACATCTTTTCAGAAATACTAAAAAAATCCTTGCAAAAGATGAAGACCAGGGGGCCCACACCCTATCCACGAGGGTGGGGGCGCGCCCCCTACCTCGTGGGCCCCCTGGAGCTCCTCCAACCTCGACTCCAACTCTATATATTTGCTTTCGGGGAGAAAAAACAGAGAGAAGGATTCATCGCGTTTTACGATATGGAGCCGCCGCCAAGCCCTAAAACCTCTCGAGAGGGCTGATCTGGAGTCTGTTCGGGGCTCCGGAGAGGGGAATCCGTCGGCATCGTCATTATCAACCTTCATCCATCACCAATTTCATGATGCTCACCGCTGTGTGTGAGTAATTCCATCGTAGGCTTGCTGGACGGTGATGGGTTGGATGAGATTTATCATGTAATCGAGTTAGTTTTGTTAGGGTTTGATCCTAGTATCCACTAAATTCTGAGATTGATGTTCCTATGACTTTGCTATGCTTAATGCTTGTCACTAGGGCCCAAGTGCCATGATTTCAGATCTGAACCTATTATGTTTTCATCAATATATGAGACTTCATGATCCTATCTTGCAAGTCTATAGTCACCTATTATGTGTTATGATCCGTTAACCCCGAAGTGACAATAATTGGGATACTTACCGGTGATGACCGTAGTTTGAGGAGTTCATGTATTCACTATGTGTTAATGCTTTGGTGTGGTACTCTATTAAAAGAAGGCCTTAGTATCCCTTAGTTTCCGCTAGGACCCCGCTGCCACGGGAGGATAGGACAAAAGAAGTCATGCAAGTTCTTTTCCATAAGCACGTATGACTATATTCGGAATACATGCCTACATTACATTGATGAATTGGAGCTAGTTCTGTGTCACCCTAGGTTATGACTATTACATGATGAACCGCATCCGGCATAATTCTCTATCACCGATCCATTGCCTACGAGCTTTCCATGTATTGTTCTTTGCTCATTTACTTTTCCGTTGCTATTCCCATCATCACTACAAAATACCAAAAACACAACTTTTGCTAATGTTACCTTTTTCTACCGTTACCACTACTATCATATTACTTTGCTACTAAATACTTTGCTGCAGATATTAAGTTTCCAGGTGTGGTTGAATTGACAACTTAGCTGCTAATACTTGAGAATATTCTTTGGCTCCCCTTGTGTCGAATCAATAAATTTGGGTTGAATACTCTACCCTCGAAAACTGTTGCGATCCCCTATACTTGTGATTATCACCTTTCCCTATTAGGATAAAAGAACATGCTGGAGTTGTAACCACGGTCAAAAAAGTTACATTAGAACACCTAAACCTGATGAACAAATTAAAGTAGAACCTAATATTTCTATGGTTAAGGATCTCTTGGAGGAGAATGTAGATGGGAATGTTATTTACTTCTGCGAAGAAGCTGCTAGAATTGCCAAACTTGATAAAAAGGATAAACATAGAACTGTTGTTGGCATGCCCGTTGTCTTAGTTAAAATAGGAGATCACTTTATCATGGTTTATGTGACATAGGTGCTAGCGTGAGTGCTATTCCTTATTCCTTATATCAAGAAATTATGAATGACATAGCACCCACAGAGATAGAAGACATAGATGTTACTATTAAACTTGCTAATAGAGACACTATATCACCAATTGGGATTGTTAGAGATGTTGAAGTCTTGTGTGGGAAAATAAAATACCCTACTATTTTCTTGTTCTTGGTTCCCCACAATATGACTTTTGTCCCATTATCTTTGGTAGACCTTTCTTGAACACCGTTAATGCTAGAATAGACTCTGTGAAACAAACTGTCGGTGTTAGTTATAGTGATGAGTCTCATGAGTTTAATTTTTCCAAGTTTAGTAGAAAGCTTCATGAAAAATAATTGCCTAGTAAAGATGAATTAATTGGTCTTGCTTCTATTGCTGTGCCTCCTACTGATCCACTAGAACAATATTTGCTAGACCATGAAAATGATTTACATATGCATGAGAGAAATGAAATAGATAAGATTTTCTTTGAACAATGTCCTCTTCTTAAACACAATTTGCCTATTGAAACTCTAGGAGGTCCTCCTCCACCTAAAGGTGATCCTATGTTTGAATTAAAACAATTGCCACACACTTTCAAATATGCTTATCTTGATGAAAAGAAGATATATACTGTTATTATTAGTGATAACCTTTCATAACATGAAGAAGAAAGATTATTGAAAGTTCTAAGGAAGCACCGAGCCGCTATTGGATATAGTCTTGATGATTTAAAGGGCATTAATTAGTCCCACTCTATGTCAGCACAAGATTAATATGGAACCTGATGCTAAACCCGTTGTTGATCACCAACATCGGTTAAATCTGAAGATGAAAGAAGTCATAAGAACGGAAATATTAAAACTTCTTGAAGCAGGTATAATCTATCCCATAGCTGATAGTAGATGGGTAAGTCATGTTCATTGTGTCCCTAAGAAAGGAGGTATAACTGTTATTCCTCATGATAAGAATGAATTTATTCCACAAAGAATTGTTACAGGCTATAGAATGGTAATTGATTTTAGAAAATGAAACAAAGCAACTAGAAAAGATCATCACCCACCACCTTTTATTGATCAAATTCTAGAAAGATTATCTAAGAACACACATTTTTGCTTCCTTGATGGATATTCTGGTTTTTCACAAATACCTGTTTCTCAACTTGATCAAGAAAATACTACTTTTACTTGTCCCTTTGGAACTTATGCTTATAGACGTATGCCTTTCGGTTTATGCAATGCACATGCTACCTTTCAAAGATGTATGACTACTATATTCTCCAACTTTTGTGAAAAGATTGTTGAGGTTTTCATGGATGATTTCTCTATTTATGGGAAGTCTTTTGATGATTGTTTAAGCAATCTTGACCGAGTTTTGCAGAGATGCGAGCAAACAAATCTTGTCTTGAATTGGGAAAAGTGCCACTTTATGGTTAATGAAGGTATTGTCTTGGGCCATAAAATTTTTGAAAGATGTATTGAAGTGGACAAAGCTAAGGTTGATGCAATTGAGAAAATGCCACGTCCTAAAGATATCAAAGGTATTCATAGTTTCTTAGGTCATGCTGGTTTCTATAGGAGATTTATCAAAGACTTTTACAAAATCTCTAGGCCTCTTACGAATCTTTTGCAAAAGGATATTCCTTTTGTTTTTGATGATGATTGTTTAGAAGCCTTTGAAACACTCAAGAAAGCCTTAATTTGTGCACCTATTGTTCAACCACCTGATTGGAACTTGCCTTTTGAAATTATGTGTGATGCTAGTGATTATGCTGTTGGTGCTGTTCTAGGACAAAGAGTTGATAAGGAACTGGATATTATTCATTATGCTAGTAAAACTCTAGACAATGCTCAACGAAACTATGCTACTACTGAAAAAGAATTCTTAGTAGTGGTTTTTGCTTGTGATAAATTTAGATCTTATATTGTTGATTCAAAAGTAATTGTTCACACCGATCATGCTGCTATTAAATATTGTATGGAAAAGAAAGATGCTAAACCTAGACTTATTCGATGGGTTCTCTTGCTACAAGAATTCAATTTACATGTCATTGATAGAAAAGGAGCTGAGAACCCCGTAGATGATAACTTGTCTAGGCTTGAAAATGTGCTTGATGACCCACTACCTATTCATGATAGTTTTCCTGATGAGCAGTTAGCTGCAATAAATGTTGCTCATAACACTCCTTGGTATGCTGACTATGCTAATTACATTGTTGCTAAATATTTACCACCTAGATTTACATACCAACAAAAGAAAAAATTCTTTTATGATTTAAGACATTACTTTTGGGATGACCCACATCTTTATAAAGAAGGAGTAGATGGTATTATTAGATGTTGTGTACCTGAGCATGAAGAGGGACAAATCCTACTGAAATGTCACTCCGAAGCTTATGGAGGGCATCATGCTGGAGATAGAACTTCTCACAGGGTATTGCAATCTGGATTTTATTGGCCTATTCTCTTCAAGGATGCCTGTAAGCTCGTCTTATCTTGTGATGAATGCCCAAGAATAGGTAATATCGGTAAGCGTCAAGAAATTCCTATGAATTATTCACTTGCTGTTGAAGCATTTGATGCTTGGGGATTTGATTACATGGGACCTTTTCCTTCCTCTAATGGGTATACACATATTCTGGTTGCTGTCGATTATGTTACTAAGTGGGTAGAAGCAATTCCAACCAGTAGTGCTGATCACAACACCTCTATTAAAAATCTTAAGGAAGTTATTTTCCCAAGGTTTGGAGACCCTAGATACTTAATGACTGATGGTGGTTCACACTTTATTCATGGTGCTTTCCGTAAAATTCTTCCCAAGTATGATGTTAACCATAGAATTGCATCACATTATCATCCCTAGTCTAGTGGTCAAGTTGAACTTAGCAATAGAGAAATAAAGTTAATTTTGCAAAAGACTGTCAATAGGTCCAGGAAGAATTGGTCTAAGAAATTAGATGATGCACTTTGGGCTTATAAAACAGCATACAAAAATCCTATGGGTATGTCTCCTTATAAAATGGTTTATGGAAAAGCTTGTCATTTGCCTCTCGAGTTAGAACATAAATCATATTGGGAAATAAAAGAACTCAACTATGATTTCAAACTTGCTGGTGAAAAGAGGTTATTTGATATTAGCTCTTTAGATGAATGGAGAACCCAAGCTTATGAAAAAGCTAAGTTGTTTAAAGAAAAGATTAAAAGATGGCATGATAAAAGAATACAAAACTGTGAGTTTAAAGTAGGAGAATATGTTATTTTGTATAACTCTTGTTTCAGATTCTTTGCAGGAAAACTCCTATCAAAATGGGAAGGGCCCTATGTTATCGCGGAGGTTTATCAGTCTGGAGCTATCAAAATAAATAATGCCGAAGGTACTAACCCAAAGGTTGTTAATGGGCAACGAATAAAACATTATATCTCAGGTACGCCCATTAATGTTGAAAGTAATATTATCCAAACTTTGACACCAGAAGAACACATAAAAGAGTCCTTCTGGAATACTCCAAAATCGTGAAAATAAGGAGGTACGTGATAGAGTAAGTAAACGGACTCCGAAAAATCCGCAAAAATATTTTTTGTCAGTTTTGGAATATTTAAAAAATTAGGAGAATAAGAAACTTCCAGGAAGCGTACCCTGGTGGGCATAAGACACTAGGGCGCGCCTGGCTTGGGTTGTGCCCACCTGGGGTACCTTCAGGACTCCATTTTTCTACAGTTTGCTTGTTTCCCAAGATAAAAAATCTTTATATACCCCCCGAACCTATTGATCACCGTATCGCGGAGAAATCTTTTGTTCTCTTTTCTTGCTAATTTTAGTCAGATCTGTTGAGCCAGGCATCATGCCGTCTTCTTCCTCCAACAACATGGAAGAGGATGCTTGGTTGATGAAGATCAAACTGAAGAGAGAAGATCCCGCATACGCTGTCAAGGGAGACGAGAGCAAGGAGGCTACCATAGATCAACCCCTGGTGTGCGAGCAAGCACTGTCAGCCGAGGAAGAAGAAGATATCCTTAAACCTTACTATGCTCATCTTACTCCTACTGAGATTGATGCCTTTCGCATCATTGAAATGGTTCATGTGCAAAATAAGTATCTCACCCGTGAAAACATTCTACATCAAGATCACATCATCCACGTCCGAGGCGTCATCCGTCGATTGGAGAATCTCTTGATCCTTAAGGACAGGATCGCTCCATCACCACCACCTTCTTCTTCATCACCAAAATAGAATTGAGTATCGGGTATGGGCACTCCCCTTGGCTTCCGCCAAGCTTGGGGGAGGTGCCCCGGTATCGTATCATCCCCACTATCTTTTGCCTTTACTTATTTTAGTTCGATCTTTTGCTTTAGATGAATAAAAGTTTAGTGCAATCCTTTCTTTTCGAGAGTTTGCTTAGTGATCTATCCTTGTAATCGTGTGCGAGATATATAATAAAGTTTAGTTTGAGTTTTTGCTTTCTTTACTTTCATGTTGCAATTAAAAGAGAGGAAATAAATGAAAAAGATCATATGCTAATCTTATGGTAGGTGATGACACCACATAAGGAAAAGTATAAGTAGAAAATTTTGTTAGAGATTGAAAAACATAGAATTAGTCAATTATGCAAATCATGAAAGAATTAATAAGGGAAGAGAAGATTCACATATAAATATAGTATCCTAGAAATATTTTGTGATTGTGAGGCATCATCAAAGTATTATATGCCAAAATTGTTGAGGTTGGACAAGGAAGACAACCTAATGGTTCATGTTTGTCTATATTCACATAGAAGTCATATTTTCATGGATCCTTTAACATGTGGTGCTTGCCCCCTGTCTTTGATAGCCAAAAATTCCGCACTAAGTAGAGATACTACTTGTGCATCCAAAAACCCTTAAATCCAAATGTTATTTTCAAGAGTCCACCATACCTACCTAGGGATTGATCAAGATCCCTCAAGTAAGTTGTGATTAGTGCAAAAAGGCAAAAAAATTGCTTCTAAAAGTGTGAGATCATTTAGTGTAAGAGAAAATTGAGCGTTGTACGAACTTGTGATGGTGAAGAATAAAAGTGACAGACTACATAATAAAGGTTGCTATCACAAGGGGAAATACAACATGACGTTCTTTTGCACTAAGGGGTTGAGCATACAAACAAATAAGCGCATGTCAACCTCTGCTTCCCTCCGCGAAGGGCCTATCTTTTACTTTTATGTATTTACTTTTATGCAAAGAGTCAAAAGTTTTATCTCTATTCCTTTTTTATTTTTCTCCTTTGGCAAGAATCATGTGGTGAGGAAAGATCTAGGCACATATGTCCAGTTGAATATAGGTATCATGAGTTATTATTGTTGACATCACCCTTGAGGTGAATACATTGGGGGGCGAAACTACAAGCCCCTATCTATGTATGTGTCCGGTTGAAACGTTTTGCTCATGTGTACGTGGTGAGTGTTAGCAATTGATAACCCACAAGTAAAGGGATCGCAATAGTTTTTGAGGGTAGAGTATTCAACCCAAATTTATTGATTCGACACAAAGGGAGCCAAAGAATATTCTAAAGTATTAACAGTTGAGTTGTCAATTCAACCGCACCTGAAAGACTTAATATCTGCAGCAAGGTATTTAGTAGCAAAGTAATATGATAGTAGCGGTAACGGTGGCAAAAGTAACAATATTGGTTTTGTAGTGATTGTTACGGTAGCAATGGAAAAGTGAATAAGCAAAGATCTATATGTGAAAAGCTCGTAGGCAATGGATCAATGATGAATAAATATGTCGTATGTGATTCCTCATGCAATAGCTATAACATAGGGTGACACAGAACTAGCTCCAGTTCATCAATGTAATGTAGGCACGTATTCCAAATATAGTCATACATGCTTATGGAAAAGAACTTGCATGACATCTTTTATCCTACCCTCCCGTGGCAGCGGGGTCCTATTGAAAACTAAGGGATATTAAGGCCTCCTTTTAATAGAGTACCGGACCAAAGCATTAACAATTAGTGAATACATGAACTCCTCAAACTACGGTCATCACAGGGACTGATCCCGATTATTGTCACTTCGGGGTTACCGGATCATAACACATAGTAGGTGACTATTGACTTGGAAAATAGGATCCAGAACTCACATATATTCATGGAAAGATAATAGGTTCAGATCTGAAATCATGGCACTCGGGCCCTAGTGACAACCATTAAGCATAGCAAAGTCATAGCAACATCAATCTCAGATCATAATGGATACTAGGATCAAACCCTAACAAAACTAACTCGATTACATGATAGATCTCATCCAACCCATCACCGTCCAGCAAGCCTACAATGCAATTACTCACGCACGGCGATGAGCATCATGAAATTGGTGATGTAGGAAGGTTGATGATGACGATGGCGACGGATTCCCCTCTCCGAAGCCCCGAACGGACTCCAGATCAGCCCTCCCAAGAGAGATTAGGGCTTGGCGGCGGCTCCGTATCGTAAAACGCGATCAATCCTTCTCCCTGATTTTTTCTCCCCGAACATGAATATATAGAGTTGGAGTTGAGGTCGGTGGAGCACCAGGGGGCCCACGAGGCAGGGGGCGCGCCCGGGGGGTGGGGCAGGAGGGGGGGGGGTAGGCACGCCCCCACCCTTGTGGACAGGGTGTGGTCCCCTGGCCTTGATTCTTTCGCCAGTATTTTTTATATATTCCCAAAATATTCTCCGTTGATTTTTAGGTCATTCTGAGAACTTCTATTTCTACACAAAAATAACACCGTGGCAATTCTGCTGAAAACAACGTCAGTCCGGGTTAGTTCCATTCAAATCATGCAAGTTAGATTCCAAAACAAGGGAAAAAGTGTTTGGAAAAGTAGATACATTGGAGACGTATCAAGTCCCCCAAGCTTAAACCTTTGCTTGTCCTCAAGCAATTCAGTTGACAAACTGAAAGTGATAAAGAAAAACTTTTACAAACTTTGTTTGCTCTTGTTGTTGTAAATATGTAAAGCCAGAATTCAAGTTTTCAGCAAAGTTTATGAACTAACCATATTCACAATAACATTTAGGTCTCATGTTTACTCATATCAATGGCATAATCTACTAGCAAGCAATAATAATAAATCTCGAATGACAACACTTTCTCAAAACAATCATAATATGATATAACAAGATGGTATCTCGCTAGCCCTTTCTGAGACCGCAAAACATAAATGCAGAGCACCTCTAAAGATCAAGGGCTGACTGGAAATTGTAATTCATGGTAAAAGAGATTCAGTCACAATCATACTCAATGTAAACTAACAATAATACATGCAAATGACAGTGGTGCTCTCCAACTGGCGCTTTTAATAAGAGGATGATGACTCAACATAAAACTAAATAGATAGGGCCTTCGCAGAGGGAAGCAAGGATTCGTAGAGGTGCCAGAGCTCGATTTTGAAATATAGATGAATAATATTTTGAGCGGTATACTTTCATGGGCCAATTCCATTTCCCCCCTAACTTTGTCCCGAACTCATCTTTACCCCTAAATAAAAACAGTGCTCAACTTTGCCCCTCTTCCGTTAGGTGCGCTTATAGAAATGCCCTTCCGTACATTTTCCGTCCAGTCAGAGGCCTTTGACCGTTAGATTTTTCTACACGCGCACTTAACGGTCAAAGGCCTTTGACTGGACGAAAAATGTACGGAAGGGTATTTCTATAAACGCACTTAACGGAAGAGGGGTAAAGTTGAGCACTATTTTTATTTAGGGGTAAAGATGAGGTCGGGACAAAGTTAGGGAAAAAAATGTAAATCTCCCTACTTTCATTGTCAACATAACAACCGAGAGATCTCGATATCTTCCATGCTACACACATTATAGGCGGTTCCCAAGCAGAATGGTAAAGTTTATACTCCCCACCACCAACAAGCATCAATCCATGGCTAGCCCGAAACAACGGGTGCCTCCAACTAACAAAAATCCTGGGGGTGTTATGTTTGCAATTATTTTGATTTGATTTGAGCATGGGACTGGGCATCCCGGAGACCAACCATCTTCTCGTGAGTGAGGAGCGGAGTCCACTCCTCTTGAGAATAACCCACCTAGCATGGAAGATACAGACATCCCTAGCTGGTACATGAGCTATTTGAGCATACAAAACAGAATTTCATTTGAAGGTTTAGAGTTTGGCACATACAAATTTACTTGGAATGGAAGGTAGATACCACATATAGGAAGGAATGGTGGACTCATATGGAATAACTTTTGGGGTTTATGGAGCTGGATGCAGAAGCAGTATTCCCTCTTAGTACAAGTGAAGGCTAGAAAGAGACTGGGAAGTGACCAGCTAGAGAGCGACAACAGTCATGAACATGCATTAAATTAATCAACACTGAATGCAAGCATGAGTAGGATATAATTCACCATGACCGTATATATCATGGAGGATATGTTGATTTTGTTTCAACTACATGCGTGAACATGTGCCAAGTCAAGCCACTCGAATCTTTCAAAGGAGGATACCACCCTATCATACCACATCACAACCATTTTAATAGCATGTTGGCACGCAAGGTAAACCATTATAAACTCCTAGAAAATTAAGCATGTCATTAGCAACTACAATCTCTAATTGTCATTGCAAACATGTTTCATTCATAATAGGCTGAATTAGGAACGATGAACTAATCATATTTACAAAAACAAGAGAGGTCGAGTTCATACCAACTTCTCTCATCTCAATCAGTCCATCATATATCATCATTATTGCCTTTCACTTGCACAACCGAATAGTGTGGATAATAATAATAGTGCACATGCATTGGACTAAGCTGGAATCTGCAAGCATTCAATTCAAGGGAGAAGACAAGGTAATATGGGCTCTTTGTTAGATCAACAATAATGCATATGAGAGCCACTCAACATTTTCATCATGGTCTTCTCCTCTCGACCCCCAAAGAAAAGAAAAGGAACAAAACTATTTACACGGGAAAGCTCCCAACAAGCAAAAGAAGAACGAGACATCTTTTTGTGTTTTCCTTTTAATTACTACTACTATAGGCATGGAAAGTAAACTAGCTAAAAGCTAAAACTAATTTTTTTTGTTTTCTTATGGTTTTTCAAACACACAAGAAGAAAGCTTAAAAAGAAATTAAACTAGCATGGATGATACAATGAAAAAGTATGAGCACCGACAACTGGCATGAGTGTGTGAACATGAATGTAATGTCGGTGAGAAATACGTACTCCCCCAAGCTTAGGCTTTTGGCCTAAGTTGGTATATTCCCATGGATCAAAGCTGTCCCCTCTAGTGTATTGAGGAGGGTCCTCGGGGTGCCACTAGTTGGCGATATCCTCTGGATCCCACTGATAAACAGACTGCCGGTGAGGATCAAGTGGTGGCTCCAGCTCAGGCTCTGGAGCTGATGTCAAGCTCAGGTATGCATGAACGGCCTCCGACGAAATAAGGCACGTGCTTGAAAATATGTTGAACAGAGAGGGAGCATGCAAGGTAATAGTATCAAAGTAACTCTTATCAAATGTTAGTCTATAGTTAAGCATCTTCTTCTTATTCTTAACAATAAAATCATGTGCTACCATACTCTTATAATCTAGAAAAATAGGAGGCAACAACTTTTCCTCTTTCTCATAATGCCTAATAGGTATGTTAAAGTGTGCAGCAAGGCGCGATGCAAAGATGCCTCCAAAGACGGGACCCTTTGTACGGTTCAAATTTAACAATTTAGCAACAATAGCACCTAAACTAAAAGTGGTATCACGAAACAAAGCATGGCGCAAAATAACAATATCAGGGGCACTAAGGTTTCCACAGTTCCCGCGACCAATTAAGCATCTACTAGCAAATATTGCAAAGTAAAGTAGCACAGGAAAATGTATGCTAGTAATTCTTGCATCGGAAACATTCCTCGTTTCCCCTACAGCAATCATATCAGTAAATCCTTCCACATCATTACGATGTGGTTCCTCTATGCTTCCCTCAAAGGGTATCTTATAGACCCGGAAAAAATCATATAGTGACATCTCCTTAACCTCATCATATAAATGAAATTCCACTAAAGGTGGTGATCTCCTAGCATGGAAATGAAAATTTTGCACAAAAATATTAGTGAGTAGGAGATACTGTTCGAGATGGTCATGGAGGAAGTTGGTGAGGCCTGCATTCTCAGCCAAATAATAAAAATCTTCATAAATCCTGGCTTATCTCAAGAACTCATCACAAGGCCATTCACAAGGCCGAACTTCCGCAATACGAGGGAGATTATATTTGGGCTTCTTATTCTCTTCACTTTGCTTATCCATCGAGCTTCGTCTCGAAGAGCCCCTAAAAAATCTCTTCATCTTTTTCTGAAATTTTCTGAAATTTTTAGTAACTCAAAATAAAAGTGAACCAAACTCAACAAAATTGATAGCAACTACTCCTAATAGTGCCTAGAGGCCATATCATGCATTAAAACTACTTTTGACCACATAAATTTGACATGCAAGCTTAAGAACAGGGTCACCTAAGCAGCAAAAATTTGCAATAAATAAAGCTCTAGAAAAAAACTAGTTGGACAAGTGGAGGAGTCACATATTGAAGAACAATGCCCCAAAACATTTTTGTGAATGGTGCTTTGAGCAAGGAAATCGAAAATGGCAGCAAGATGAGCAAGAACTCGGGTTTGAGCTGGTGGATGATTTTTTCTCGAGGAAGACAAAGTCTGTGGGTGCAAGAATAAGTGGAGGGGACCCACGTGGGGTCCACGAGGCAGGGGCGCGCCTAGGGGGGTGGGCGCGCCCTCCACCCTCGTGGGCACATGGTGAGGTCCTCTGGTGTGTTCTCAGTGCCAATAATTCTTAAATTTTCTAGAAAAAATCATACTAAATTTATAGGGCATTTGGAGAACTTTTATTTTCGGGGTATTTTTTATTGCAAGGGAAATTCAGAAAATAGACAGAAAATACTATTTTTACTTTATTCAATCTAAATAACAGAAAGTAAAGGGGGGGGGTACAAAGAGTTGTGCTTTCTAACTTCATCCATCTCATGCTCATCAAAAGTAATCCACTAACAAGGTTGATCAAGTCTTGTTAACAAACTCTTTCCGAATTGCATGAAACCAGAGATTATTCGAATAACACTAGGTTACGTCAACGGGGATATGCACATCCCCAATAATAAGAATATCATATTTCTTCTTGACAATAGGAAGAGGGAATTCAATACCTCCAATAGTAATCGTTGAAATGTTTCCAATAGAATTGATACTGTGGACTTGAGGTTGTTTCCTCGGAAAGTGTACCGTATGCTCATTACCATTAACATGAAAAGTGACATTGCCTTTGTTGCAATCAATAACAGCCCCTGCAGTATTAGAAAAGGGTCTAACAAGAATAATAGACATACTATCGTCCTCGGGAATATCAAGAATAACAAAGTCCGTTAGAATAGTAACGTTTGCAACCACAACTGGCATATCCTCACAAATACCGACAGGTATAGCAGTTGATTTATCAGCCATTTGCAAAGATATTTTAGTAGGTGTCAACTTATTCAAATCAAGTCTACGATATAAAGAGAGAGGCATAACACTAACACCAGCTCCAAGATCACATACATCAGTTTTAACATAGTTTCTTTTAATGGAGCATGGTATAGTTGGTACTCCTGGATCTCCAAGTTTCTTTGGTATTCCACCCTTAAAACTATAGTTAGCAAGCATGGTGGAAATTTCAGCTTCCGGTATCTTTCTTTTATTAGTAACAATATCCTTCATATACATAGTATAAGGATTCATTTTAAGCATATCATTCAAACACATACGTAAAAAGATAGGTCTAATCATTTCAGCAATGCGCTCAAAATCCTCATCGTCCTTTTTCTTGGATGGTTTAGGAGGAAAAGGCATGGGTTTCTGAACCCATGGTTCTATTTCTTTACCGTGCTTCCTAGCAACAATGTCTCTCTTATCAAAACATTGATTCTTTGATTGTGGGTTATCAAGATCAACAACAGGTTCAATCTCTACATCATTATCATCGCTAGGTTGAGCATCAACATGAACATCATCATTAACATTATCACTAGGTTCATGTTCATTACCAGATTGTGTTTCAGCATCAGAAATAGAAATATCATTGGGATTCTCAGGTGTGTATACAACAGGTTCACTAAAAGAATGTAAAGTCCTATCATTTTTCTTTTTCTTCTTCTTAGAAGAACTAGGTGCATCAATATTAGTCCTCTGAGAATCTTGCTCAATTCTCTTAGGGTGGCCCTCAGGATACAAAGGTTCCTGAGTCATTTTACCCCCTCTAGTCATAACTCTAACATCATTATCATTTTTCTTATTATTTAATTCATCGAGCAAATCATTCTGAGCCTTAAGTACTTTTTCTACTTGAGTGGTAACCATAGAAGCATGTTTAATAATAAGTTTAGGTTCACCTTTAACTCTAGACATATAATGACTCAAGTGTTCAATCATATAAGCATTACGTTTCAATTGTCTACCAACATAAGCATTGAAGTTTTCCTGCTTAACAATAAAATTATCAAACTCATCTAAGCATTGGGTAGCAGACTTATTACGAGGAATATCACCTTCATCAAAAATATAGAGAGAATTTACCTTTACTACCTGTGTCGGGTTATCAAGACCATGAATTTCTTCAATAGGTGGCAAACTCTTAACATCTTCAGCTTTAATACCTTTTTCTTTCATAGATTTCTTTGCCTCTAGCATATCTTCAGGATTGAGAAATAGAATACCCCTTTTCTTCCGAGTTGGCTTAGGAGTTTGTTCAGGAAGTGTCCAATCATTTTCATTACTCAACATATTATTCAATAGCAATTCAGCTTGATCAACAATTCTTTCCCTGAAAACACAACCAGCACAACTATCCAGGTGGTCTCTGGAAGCATCAATTAGTCCATTATAAAAGATATCAAGTATTTCATTTTTCTTGAGAGGATGATCAGGAAAAGCATTAAGTAATCGGAGAAGCCTCCCCCAAGCTTATGGGAGACTCTCTTCTTCAATTTGCACAAAATTATATACTTCCCTTAAGGCAGCTTGTTTCTTATGAGCGGGGAAATATTTAGCAGAGAAGTAATAAATCATATCATGGGGACTATGCGCACAACCAGGATCAAGATAGTTAAACCATGTTTGAGAATCACCCTTTAATGAGAACGGAAACAACTTAAGAATAAAGTAATAGCAAGTTTTCTCATCATTAGTGAACATGGTGGCTATATCATTTAATTTAGTAAGATGTGCCAGAACAGTTTCAGATTCATAGCCATAGAAAGGATCAGATTCAACCAAAGCAATTAACTCAGGGTCGACAGAGAAATCATAATCCTTATGGAAATACAGATAGGTGAAGTAGCAAAAGCAGGGTCATATTTCATCCTAGGATTTAAGGATTTTTCTTTCAGCTTAACTAATAATTTCTTAAGATCATATCTATCATTGCAAGCTAAAAAGTCTCTAGCAGTTTCTTCATCCATAACATAACCCTCAGGCACAACAGGCAATTCATATCTAGGGGGATAATCTTCATCATCACTTTCATCAATATTATCAGTTTCAATAATTTCATTCTCTCTAACCCTAGCAAGTTGTTCATCAAGAAATTCACCTAGTGGCACAATATTGTCAAGCATAGCAGTAGTTTCATCATAAGTATCATGCAAAGCAGAAGTGGCATCATCAATAACATGCGACATATCAGAGTGAACCGCAGGTGTAGGTGTCACAAGTTTACTCAAAACAGAAGGTGAATCAAGTGCAGAGCTAGATGGCAGTTCCTTACCTCCCCTCGTAGTTGAGAGAAAAATCTTGGTTATTTTATCTTTCAAGTTCTTCATAGTGATCAGCAGATATAAATCCCAAGTGACTCAAAGAATAGATCTATGCTCCCCGGCAATGGCCCCATAAAATAGTCTTGATAACCCACAAGTATAGGGGATCACAACAGTTTTCGAGGGTAGAGTATTCAACCCAAATTTATTGATTCGACATAAGGGGAGCCAAAGAATATTCTCAAGTATTAACAGTTGAGTTGTCAATTCAACCGCACCTGAAAGACTTAATATCTGCAGCAAGGTATTTAGTAGCAAAGTAATATGATAGTAGCGGTAACGATGGCAAAGGTAACAATATTGGTTTTGTAGTGATTGTCACAGTAGCAACGGAAAAGTAAATAAGCAAAAATCAATATGTGAAAAGCTTGTAGGCAATGGATCCGTGATGGATAATTATGTCGGATGCGATTCATCATACAAAAACTATAACATAGGGTGACACAGAACTAGCTTATGGAAAAGAACTTGCATGACATCTTTGGTCCTACCCTCCTGTGGCAGCAGAGTCCTATTGGAAACTAAGGGATATTAATTAAGGCCTCCTTTTAATAGAGTACCGGAACAAAGCATTAACACTTAGTGAATACCTGAATTCCTCAAACTACGGTCATCACCGGAGTGATCCCGATTATTGTCACTTCGGGGTTATCGGATCATGACACATAGTAGGTCACTATTGACTTGCAAAATAGGATCCAGAACTCACATATATTGATGGAAACATAATAGGTTCAGATCTGAAATCATGGCACCCGGGCCCTAGTGACAAGCATTAAGCATAGCAAAGTCATAGAAACATCAATCTCAGAACATAATGGATACTAGGGATCAAACCCTAACAAAACTAACTCGATTACATGATAAATCTCATCCAACCCATCACCGTCCAGCAAGCCTACGATGGAATTACTCACGCACGGCGGTGAGCATCATGAAATTGGTGATGGAGGAAGGTTGATGATGACGATGGCGATAGATTCCCCTCTTTGGAGCCTCGAACAGACTCCAGATCAGCCCTCCCAAGAGAGATCAGGGCTTGGCGGCGGCTCTGTATCGTAAAACACGATGAATCCTTCTCCCTCATTTTTTTCTCCCCGAACGTGAATATATAGAGTTGGAGTTGAGGTCGGTGGAGCACTAGGGGGCCCACGAGTCAGGGGGCGCACCCAGGGGGTTGGCGCGCCCCCACCCTTGTGGACAAGGTGTGGGCCCCTGGCCTTGATTCTTTCGCCAGCATTTTTTATATATTCCAAAAATATTCTCCGTTGATTTTCAGGTCATTCCGAGAACTTTTATTTCTGCACAAAAATAACACCATGGCAATTCTGCTGAAAACAACGTCAGTCTGGGTTAGTTCCATTCAAATCATGCAAGTTAGAGTCCAAAACAAGGGCAAAAGTGTTTGGAAAAGTAGATAAGTTGGAGACGTATCAGCAATCATGGAAGACTATATGATGGTTGAGTATGTGGACTTTCCTAAAGGCTCCGATACGTGACCCTTCCTGAAAATATGATGAATTGTAATTGCAAAGTTGACTGAGAACATAGTTTGCTAGTTTCTACAGAGTTTTTGTTTTTTCTTTATACTTCAATAATGTGATCATTTGTCACTTGTTCATGAGAAGTCTATGATAAGAGTCTTGTGTTTAAGTTTGTTGCTGTTATAATAATCAGCATGATGCTTCTATGTCTGTATTTTCTTTTATCGACACCTCTCTCTCTCTCTCTAAGCATGTGGACATGTTTTTTGATTTCGGTTTCCGCTTGAGAACAAGCAAGGTCTAAGCTTGGGGGAGTTGATATGTCCATTTTGCATCATGTTTTCCTACTGTTATTTATGATGTTTTTATCCAAAATAATGCTTTTTGGAGTAATTCTAATGTCGGTTCTCTCATAATATGCAAGGTATACACAAAGAGGGAGAATTCCGGCAGCTGGAAATCTGGACCTGGAAAAGCTTCGTCAGGCTACCTATTCTGCACAACTCCAAACAAGCTGAAACTTCACGGAGATTTTTTATGAAATATACGAAGAATATTGGAGCAAATAAGTACCAGAGGGGGCCCACCAGGTGGGCATAACTCACCTGGGCGTGCCAGGGAGCCCATGCACGCCCTGGTGGGTTGTGCTCACCCAGGCCCACCTTCGGTGCCCATCTTTTGGTATATAAGTCATTTTGGCCTAGAAAAAACTAGGAGAGAACTTTCGGGACGGAGCACCGCCGTCTCGAGGCGGAACTTGGGCAGAAGCACTTTTGCCTACGGCAGAGTGATTCCGCCAGGGGAACTTCCATCCCGGAGGGGGAAATCATCATCCTCATCATCACCAACAACTCTCCCATCTTGGGGAGGGCAATCTGGATCAACATCTTCAACAACACCATATCATCTCAAAACCTAATTGATCTCATGTGTTCAATCTTGTTACCGGAACTATAGATTGGTGCTTGTGGGTGACTAGTAGTGTTGATTACATTTATTTGGTGGAAGATTATATGTTTAGATCCAATATACTATATAATACCCCTCCAATCTTGAGCATGATTATCATTTGTGAGTAGTTACTTTTGTTCTTGAGGTCACGGGAGAAATCATGTTGCGAGTAATTGATAACCCACAAGTATAGGGGATCGCAACAATTTTCGAGGTTAGAGTATTCAACCCAAATTTATAGATTCGACACAAGGGGATCCAAAGAATATTTGAAGGTATTTGCAGCTGAGTTGTCAATTCAACCACACCTGGAGATTAAGTATCTGCAGCAAAGTGATTAGTAGCAAAGTAGTATGATAGTTTTGATAATAGTAGCAACAGTAACAATAACGGTAACAGTGATAGCAATAGTTTTGTAGCAACTGTAACAGTGATGGTAGCAGTAGTAACATAGCAAAAACAATATAGGATAAATTCGTAGGCATTGGATCGGTGACTTGTTGGATGATATTCATCATGAGACAGTTATAACCTAGGGCGATATGTCACTAGCTCTAGTTCATTAACATAATGTAGGCATGTATTCCGTAAATAGTCATACGTGCTTATGGAAAGAACTTGCATGACATCTTTTGTCCTACCCTCCCATGGCAGCGGGGTCCTATTGGAAACTAAGGGATATTAAGGCCTCCTTTTAATAGAGAACCGGAACAAAGCTTTAACATACGGTGAATACATGAATTCCTCAAACTACGATCATCATCGGGAGTGGTCTCGACTATTGTCAGTCCGGGGTTGCCGGTTCATAACACGTAGTAGGTGACTATAACTTGCAAGATTGGATCTAGAACATGGATAATATGGTGATAACATAAACGGTTCAGATCTGAAATCATGGCATCCGGGCCCAAAGTGACAAGCATTAAGCATGGCAAAGTCATAGCAACATCATCTTAGAACATAGTGGATACTAGGGATCAAGCCCTAACAAAACTAACTTGATTACATGATGAATCTCATCCAACTCCTTACCGACCAACTCGCCTACGAAGGAATTCACTACAAAAAAAATACACTTCCGTGATGATTCGTGTTTGTCACAGTAGTTTTCTGTCATGCATGTACATCCATGACGATTTTATGACAGAATCATGATAGTCATACTTGTGTTGTCGTAGAAGTGTTCCATGACATTACCAAAATTATCATCACGGAAGTGTCCAGTTCCACGATGATAAATCGCACGCCATAGAAGTGCTTTCGTCAAGGGTGACCGACATGTGGCATCCATCGTAACGGGTCGCCGTTAAGCTACCGGGTCCTGTTTTTGGATCCGATAACCCGCTAACAGCCACGACCAATGCTGGTTTTCCACGTGTAAAATTCTCATTGGCCGATAGAACCACGTGTCAGCTCTGCGTTGGCACACGTGTCACTCATCCAATGGGCGAGATGCGCCTATGATATGCTGACACATGGACCGGCCCAAAAGTGGCCCATAAAGATTAAATGGGCCGGCCCAACTAAAGGCCCACAAGATTTTGCGGACCATAATGGGCCGGCCCAGCTAAAGGCCCACGAGATTTCGCCGACCATAATGGGCCGGCCTAGCTAAAGGTCCACAAGATTTTGAGGACACTAGTGGGCCGGCCCGTTAACATGCTGTCATGTTTTGGGCCAAATGCCAGCCCATATTTGATCCGGTCCATTAACAGCCTGCCATGTTCCGGGCCTAATAAAGGTCCATATGAGATCCGGCCCGTTAAATGCCTACCATGTTCTGGACCAAATTACGGCCTAGATCAAATCCGGCCCTTTAAGAGGCTTTGGGCTAAATTATGGCCCATATCAGATTCGGCCCGTCAACTGGACGCTATGCTTTTGGGCCCACTTGCTAAAGTCCCATTTAGTAATTCAGACTGATATTAGTTTCGGCCTGTTAAACGCCCGTTTAACATTCCGGCCCTATATTTATTTCGGCCGTTGCCTTAAATTTTTTATTTCGGCCTGTTAAAAGCCCGTCATATAGTTGGGCCTAACTACGACCCGGTTTGCATCCGGCCTGCTCACAGCCGATAATCTGATTGGGCCAAACAATGACCGAGACAATTTTGGCCTGTTAACAGCCCGTGATGTGATTAGCATAATCATGGGCCGGGGTCTATTTCAGCCTGCTGCCGGCCCGTGAGCTGTTCGGCACGTTTCAGGCCCAACCTACTTTTCAGCATCCTAAAAGCCCATTGAGTTTACTCGGCCTATTAACGGCCCGAATCTACTAGTGGGCCGGTTTACATTTAGGCTTGTTAACGGACCAAGATGACTGGGCCCATGATGAGTGTCGGAGTAAATAACCATGGGTAGCCTAGTCGGCTCCCCCTGGCCCTTCTGAAAAAATTACGAGCCGATCCGGCTCTCATGAATCCAAGACACGGGGCCGCCTTCCCCTCGCCGGCTGTCTCCCAGGCCGGCTATCGGAAGGCGGCCTGACTTCAGCCCTCATGAAGAAAGCCGCGGGAGGGCCGGCTCCGAGAAGCCGGCCGCAAGAAGGCCGACTCCAAGAAGCCGGCTCCCACAAAGCGGTCAAGATCGTACCCTCGAAGTCTGCATCCACATAACGGCGATGTGATGGGCGGTGGCTACAGTGAAGCTTGCCAACCCCGAATCCCGGAGCACGCCTGGCACAGTGCACCGTACGGGTGGCCATGACCCATCCGGCGCGGCACTGTTGCCACGTTGACCCTGATGTCATCCACGACGGGCTGCCAGCGCGGCCCATGGGCGGTGGGCCCCTTCGGGCAGAGAGACACCCGATGGCGGCCATGCCTCCCCCAGTCGGCCCAAGATAGAGCCGGCTCCCCACAGCCGGCTTGCCACCTACCTTGAAGGAGACGCCCCATTAAGAAGACAAGACGCGGTGACGCTACAGTGATCGCCCGCCGGGCGATGGCACTGTAGCCACGCCCACCTCGGCGAAGCCCTCGTCACGAAGATTGAGCAACAGTAACCAGCCCCAGACAAGGCCCTGGACAGTGGGGCCTGCCTGTCGACCAAGGATCCGACGGCCGGTGGGACCCACCAGCCGGCGGGCCCCAGCAGTCGGCACAGAAGCCGGCGAGTGTAGACACAGACGACTGGGCCCCACGCCCAGCCGGATTACCATTGTACCCCCGGGGGGTAGGCCTATATAAACCCCCCGGGACACCCATGCAAAGGGTTGATCCCTGGTAGTTTTAGACACCACATAGGGAGGAGAAGAGAGCGAGCCTTGCCCTTCTTCCTCCTCTCGCCAAACAGCTCAAGGAGCATCGTGTAGCTACTTTTTCATCTAGTGATCATGCGGAGACCCCGCAGAGCAGTAGTAGGGGTGTTATCTCCACAGAGAGCCCCGAAGCTGGGTAAGATTCGCCGACGTGCATGTCTTCGGCTCATCCCGTTTCCAGGCACCGGCGACGTCTTACTGGCTCCCACAATGATAAGCCACACGTTGGCATATGTCGCACCTACCACCCGACATTTGGCGCCCACCGTGGGGCCAGGTGCACCGTCGTCCGGAGATCTGTTCTGGACGGGCATAGCCAGCCCGGCACGCCCGATGGCGCTTGCCACGACGCGCTGCAAAGCGTCACCAACGTCTGTGCGGCGAGCGGCCTCGCCAATGTCCTTGACAAGACCCTCATCTCCGACGAGCTCGCCTCCGACGCGGGCACCGACCACCTCGTCAACCTCCTCGGACAGCTCCATGTCTCCGGCGAGCCTGCTGTGGACTTGGAGTCGGTTGGCTCCACCGATCCGATGCCTGTCGACTCCGACACGGCTTCACTCGACACTTTTCCCACCGTCATCGCGATCTACAACGACCCGCTTCCCCGGGCCGATGGCTGCGACGCTGTCACCACCGAGGTGATGGTCATCGGCCACGGCGGCGCTTCTGACGAGAGCGCCCACGACGCCCCGCACGCGGCGGTCCACGACTTGTCCATCCCCCTCCTGGCCGATGCCGACGCTGAAGCACTGGAGGCTCGCCGCCTCGCCCTCCTCGCGGAGGGCCGGAAGTTGGTTTCCATGAGACGCCTCGCTGAGGCCCACCGACGCGAGGCCAACCGCGCCGCCTTTGGCACGCCGCCCCCAGGCGGGCCCAGCCGGGCCGGCATTGTCAGACAGCGCGACGCTGTCATCGCCGATACGCTAGGAGTCGACCGCCCAGTCTACGCCACTCCACTCGAGAACCTGCGCGCCGCCCAGGCGGCCGTAGACGAGCTAGATGGACTAGGGGCCAAAGAACTTCCCCACATGACCCGACGCATCCAATAGCTAATCGATGCAGCCGCACAGCGGCACGAAGCCGACGCCCGCACGGAAAGTCCTCCCCCGCGCCGAGATCACGACGCAACTTCCCGGACGGCGACTACGGGTAAAACCCGCGCGCGGTGCGAGAAAGAGAGGCTGCCAGCCGAAGCCAAACCTGAATCTCCATCGAGCGAGACGCAGAAGGCCACCCCCGGGCCGTGGAGTGGCGGGGCAACCCGCCTCCGCCTCGGCCCCGTGGAGAGAGATACCCCACCCCACCGCCTGTTGCGCATCCGACTCTCAGTGGCCGGCTAGGTCGTCGCGAAGGAGTCGGCGAGAACGACGCCCGCCATCGGATCGACCGCCTGGCGCGATCCCTGGCGCTGGAAGAAGAAGATGATGTCAGCCCGCCTTGTTTCGGCTCCCGCATCCGCGACGAGCCTTTCCCCAAAGGGTTCTCGCTCCCAAGAGACACGCCCAAGTACAACGGCTCCGTGAAGCCGGAGGATTGGTTGATCGACTACTCCACGACGGTTAGCATAGCCAACGGCAACAGGCGCGTTGCCGTGAAGTACGTGCCCCTCATGCTGCAGGGCACGACGCGGACCTGGCTCAACAGCCTCAAGCCATACAACATCAATAGCTGGCTAGACTTCACAGAAGCTTTCGTCCGCAACTTCACCAGCACCTACAAGCGGGCTCCCAAGCCCAGACAGCTCTCCCTGTGTGTACAAGGCCCCACCGAGTCCACTCGCGACTACCTCACGCGTTGGGCCAAGCTCCGCAACTCTTGCGAAGGGGTGCACGAGGTGCAAGCCATAGAATACTTCACTGCCGGGTGCCGAGAAGGCACCCTCCTCAAGCACAAGCTCCTCTGCGACGAGCCGACTACCCTCGACAAGCTTCTGGTCATAGCAGATAAGTACGCCACCGCCGACTCCTCAATGAAGACCGAACTCCGGGTAGACGCATCTGGGAAGGTACTCAACCCGGCCCCCAAGACGCCGGCTGGGGACTCTAGCCGACGCCCACACCAGAACGACCACAAGCGCAAGGGCCCCGTGCCGCCCTCCACCAGTCGGCAGGTGGCCACAGTCGAAGACGAGCAGCCCGAAGCACGGCCCGCACCCAAGAAGCAGAGGGGTGGCAAGCCGTCTTGGCAGCCGGCCTTCTCCTATGAGTAGACTCTCGATGCCCCGTGCAAGTTCCACAGCGGTGTGAAGCCGTCCAACCACACGACCCGTAAGTGCCACTGGCTCACACGAATCTCCAAAGGCGAAGGGCTTGCGCTGCCTCCGCCTGCCGGTCCGCCGCCTCCGGCTCCGCAGCCGCCGGCCGCTCGGCCCGCAGTCGGTGCCGTGCACGATGAGTTCCCCGACGAGCATGCCGCCTATGTCATCTTTACAAGCCAGCCCGAAGACCGGCGCAACAAACGCCGAGAGCACCAAGAAGTCAGTGTTGTCGGTGCCAACCCCGCCGAGCACATGCACTGGTCAGAAAAACCTATCAACTGGAGCCGGGCCGACCACCCAGAGGTGATGCCGTCTCCCGGCTCTTATGCGTTGGTTTTGGATGCCACCCTTGCAACGGATAGACGCGCCGCCCGTTTCTCCCACGTGCTGATAGACGGCGGGAGCAGCATCAACATCCTGTACCGTGACACCCTGGAGAAGCTGAATGTCAAGACGAAGCAACTCATGCCTACTCGGACTGTGTTCCATGGCATCGTACCCGGCCTGTCCTGCGCCCCCATTGGCAAGATCAAGATTGATGTACTTTTTGGGGACAAGGAGCATTTCCGCTGGGAAGCGATCTGGTTTGAAGTGGTAGACCTGGAGAGCCCCTACCATGCATTGCTTGGCCGACCTGCCTTGGCCAGGTTCACGGCAGTTCTCCACTACGCATACCTCAAGATGAAGACGCCAAGCACCAAGGGCATCATCACCATAGCCGGCGATTACAAGAAGTCCTCCGAGTGCGCAGCAGCCAGCAGCCGGCTGGCTGAGTCCCTTGTGATTGCCAAAGAAAAGAAGATGTTGGACGGAGTCGTGGCCATGGCCGGCAAACAGTCGGCCTTGTCCCCCGATCCCCAGGAGCATGATGCTCAAGGATCTTTCCAGCCGGCCACGGAGACGAAGAAGATACCTCTTGACCCCGAGCACCCAGAGAGGTTTGCCGTCATTGGGGCAAACCTGAACAGCAAATAGGAAGGCGAGCTCGCCGATTTCCTCCGTGAGAATTGGGACATCTTTGCATGGTCCCCCAAGGACATGCCGGGTGTTCCGAAGGAATTCGCCGAGCACAAACTACACATCCGAGAAGACGCAAAACCAGTCAAACAACCCCTCCGCCGACTGTCGGAGGAGAAGAGAAGGATTGTAGGAGAGGAGATAGCCCGGCTTCTGGCGGCCGGCTTCATTATGGAAGTTTTCTTTCCAGAGTGGCTCGCCAACCCGGTCCTCATGCTAAAGAAGAACAACAAGTGGCGCATGTGCATAGACTACATGAGCCTCAACAAGGCCTACCCCAAAGATCCCTTTGCCCTGCCAAGGATTGACCAAGTGATAGACTCCACGGCCGGATGCGAGCTGTTGAGTTTCTTGGATGCTTACTCAGGATACCACCAGATAAAGTTAGATCCGGCAGACCACCTGAAGACCGCCTTCATCACGCCATTCGGAGCCTTCTGCTACCTGACTATGACATTCGGCTTGAGAAATGCCGGTGCCAATTTTCAGCGTTGCATGCAGAAGTGCCTTCTAAAGCAGCTCGGCAGAAATGCCCACGTCTACGTAGACGACATTGTGGTGAAGACGGAGAAGCGCGGCACCTTGCTGGAAGACCTCAAGGAAACATTTGAGAACCTACGCCGGTTCCAAATCAAGCTCAACCCCGAGAAATGCGTGTTCGGAGTGCCAGCTGGCCAGCTCCTAGGCTTCCTGGTCTCCGAACGCGGCATCGAATGCAACCCAGTAAAGATCAAGGCCATTGAGAGAATGGCGATTGCCACCAAACTTTGAGATGTCCAGAAGTTTACCGGATGCTTGGCCTCCCTGAACCGCTTCATCAGCCGGCTCGGAGAGAAAGCTCTTCCCCTCTACCGCCTCATGAAGAAGACCAACCACTTCGAGTGGAATGACCAAGCCGACCAAGCTTTTCGCGAGCTGAAGAAGATGCTGGCCACGCCACCTGTCCTGGCGATGCCGACTGAGAAAGAACCCATGCTCCTCTACATTGCCGCAACCAGCCGAGTGGTCAGCACCGTCATCGTAGTCCAACGCCCAAAAGAGGGCCGAGCCCAGCCGGTCCAGAGGCCGGTGTACTATTTGAGCGAGGTGCTGTCTAGCTCGAAGCAGAACTACCCACACTACCAGAAGATGTGCTACAGCGTGTACTTCACCGCCAAGAAGCTGAAGCCCTACTTCCAAGAGCATACCATCACGGTTGTATGCACCGCCTCGCTGGCCGAGATCATAGGCAGCCGGGATGCATCCGGTCGGGTGGCGAAATGGGCCATCGAGCTGGCCCCCTACACGCTCTTCTACCAGCCTCGCACCGCCATCAAGTCCCAAGCATTGGCCGACTTCCTCGTCGAATGGGACGAGACCCAGTACCTACCGCCAGCTCTCGACTCCACTCATTGGCGCATGCACTTCGATGGGTCCAAGATGCGCACCGGCTTGGGAGCCGGCGTCATCCTCACCTCTCCCAAAGGCGACAAGCTCAGATACACGCTGCAAATTCACTTTGCCGCCTCCAACAACGTGGCCGAGTACGAGGTGCTCATACACGGGCGCCGGCTTGCCAAAGAACTCGACATTCGCCGGATCCTATGTTATGGTGACTCGGACTTGGTGGTCCAGCAATCATCTGGCGACTGGGATGCCAAGGACGCAAATATGGCAAGCTACCACTTCCTCGTTCAGCAGATCAGTGGGTATTTCGAGGGATGCGAGTTCCTCCACGTACCGCGAGCCGACAACGAGCCAGCTGATGCCTTGGCTCGAATAGGCTCCACTCGGCAAGCAATACCAACCGGTGTCTCTCTACAACGCCTCCTCAAGCCGTCTATCAAGCCGTCTCCAGAGTCCGGTTCCATCTTCGTGCCGCTTGACCCCGACGCGGCCGGGTCCGGCTCGAAGAACCAAGCAGGTCACCCGGGGACTTCGATAGTCGGCCAGGGGGCATCAGCAGGCGGCTCGGGGACTTCCGCAGTTACGCCCAACCCGGGGACTGCCACACCCGGCTCGGGGACTGCGGTAGTCGGCCCGGAGACTACACCAACACAACAGGCGGCGGCCGACTCCAGCATTTCACCGCCCAGCCCGCCCGCCCTGGTCGCAGTAGCCGTGTTGGCAATAGAAGAAGTCGCAGCTCCATCATGGGCTCAATCCATCCTCAACTTCCTAATAAACCAAGATCTGCCGGCTGACGAAACAGAGGCAAGACAAGTCCAACGCCGAGCCGGAGCATACACAATCGTCAACAGAGAGCTCGTCAAGCACAGTGTCACTGGAGTCCTCCAGCGATGCGTCAAGCGAGAGAAGGGCATTGCAATCCTCAGAGACATCCACCAAGGAGAATGCGGCCACCATGCGGCCTCAAGATCACTCGTCGCCAAAGCTTTCCGCCATGGTTTCTTTTGGCCGACTACTTTGGATGACGCCAAGGAGTTAGTTAAACATTGCAAAGGGTGCCAACTCTTCAGCTCCAAGCAACACATGCCGGCTTCAGCACACAAGACCATTCCCCTCACCTGGCCCTTCGCCGTTTGGGGACTGGACATGGTGGGCCCATTCAAGACGGCGCGCGGCGGCATGACACATCTGCTTGTCGCCGTGGACAAATTCACCAAATGGATTGAGGCAAAGAAGATCAAGAAGCTGAATGGGCCGACTGCCGTGACATTTATCGCAGAGCATCATCACTGACAATGGCACGAATTTCGCCAAGGGAGCCTTGGCACGTTTCTGCGCGACGCAAGGCATCCGGTTGGACCTAGCGTCCGTTGCCCACCCGCAGTCAAACGGCCAGGTCGAGTGAGCCAACGGCCTCATCCTTTCCGGCATCAAGCCCGGACTGGTCGTACCACTGGAGCGTTCAGCCGACTGTTGGCTCGATGAGCTGCCGGCCGTCCTCTGGAGTCTGCGCACTACACCAAACAAGTCAACCGGCTTCACTCCTTTCTTCCTCGTGTATGGTGCCGAGGCGGTCATCCCAACTGACATCGAGTTCGACTCGCCTCAGGTAACCATGTACACGGAAGCGGAGGCCAAGGAAGCACGAGAAGACGGCGTCGACCTGCTGGAAGAAGGCCGGCTGTTAGCCCTCAGCCGGTCCGCCATCTATCAGCAGGGCCTGCGCCGCTACCACAGCCGGAAGGTCAAGCCAAGATCCTTCCAAGAGGGCGATCTTGTGCTCTGGCTGATCCAGTGAACAGCCGGCTAGCACAAGCTCTCGGCCCCTTGGGAGGGCCCCTTCGTCATCAGCAGAGCCTTAGGCAACGACTCCTACTACCTGATCGACGCTCAGAAGCTGAAGGCATGAAAAAGAGACGACTCCAGCAAGGAGTCGGAACGACCATGGAACGCCAACCTCCTCTGAAGATTTTACAGTTGAAATGCAGTATGTATCACGCCAACTTTTGTACTAAGTACGAGACAATAGGCCCCCCGAGGAAAGCTCGGGGACTGCCATCTTTTAGCTATGAATGAAAAGTATCATGCTTATGACCTTGTCATTACATTCACTTTTTCTGTTCGGCACCGGGTTCGACTAGTCGGCCCGGGGACTGGCCGCCTGGAGTTATATTAAAAGTCCTACCCGCAGTCAGAGAAGTAGTGTGCCGGCTCCCAAGCCTTCTCTTGCCAAAAGTCGCAGATCGAAGAACCGGCTGTCCGGCTGGCAAGAGTTAAAGGCAGGAAAGGGCGCCCACACGAAAAACGGCTAGGGACTAACGGACTAATATAACAAAAGCTGGTTTTTCTCCCGCCACCGACCGACTACCAGAGTAGCCGGCCGGCCGGCTTCCATTCACCTCGCTTCAATCTAAGAAAGCTCGAGTACTTGCCTTCCCAAAAGGGGAAGGCGGCAAAGGAAACAACCTAAGGATAAAAAGCATACATGAATGGAAACCAAACACTCACACAATAATATTTACATAAAAGACCTTCAAAAGGCCAGCATTCAACATAGTTCGAATACACCCCAAGTGGGTGGAACTGCGCAAGTTTAATAAAATTGTTCAAAAGGCAACAAGCAGGAAAAAACAAGGACGGCAGATCAAGCCAAGGGAGCGACTGGCGAGTCGGGCAGTCCGGTGGAGACGGCAGTGCCGGCTGGAGGAGTGGTCGGCTGGCGAACCTCGGCATGATCACCGCCTCCCGTAGAGGGCGCGCCAGCACGCGCCTCGTTGCTGGAGGCACGATCAGGCTGAGGCTGGCTGGCCGCTTCACCAGTCGGCTCAACGTATTTGCCTTCCTCTCCTTCATTGTCTTCGCCTTCATCGCTGGAGGCGATCTCCTCTGCCGAGTCTTCACCCGCTGCCGGGTCCAGCCCGAACCACTCCTCCGGCTGGGCAACGCCATCGTCATTAATCTCAGGAGCGAAGACGCTGATGTCAGTACACTCGGCGATCATCGAAGCGCGCTGAGCGATAGCCGGCCGCACCTCCTCCATCTCTTCGTCGGCCTCCAGCCGCCAGGTACGCAGCTGGTCCAGGTTTAGCCCCGGATACCAGGCTCGGACGAACTCCAGTGCCCGTCCAGCTCCGAGTCGGGCTGCCGATGCCTTCTAGGCCTCGAAGCGGCCAACCGCCACCTCCAGCCAGTCGGCAGTCTGACTCGGGGTGCGGGGAATCGTCTCGCTTGGCCAGAGGGCGGCCAACACCTGCACCCCGGCGCGCTGGAGGCGGCAGAGCATATGGTGAGCCGGCTGCAGCCGGGCTTGGACCGCCAAGAGCTGCTCCTCAAGCGTCCGGCTCGCGTCGGCATGATTTCAGCCCCCGCCTGCCGGCGTGCCTCGCGATGGGCCTCGATGGATTGGGTGGCGAAGACGGAGTAGCCGGGAAAGTAGTCTGCACAGAGAACAAAAAGCAGCACAAGTCAGAACACAAATCAGGGATCAAGGGGCAAGCAGGGAGTGAAGAAGGCGGCTTACCGTCGATCAGATCTTCGATACGACTGAAGCCCTCGCTCAGCGCCTGCTTCGCTTCAGCCCAGCCTGCCGCTTCGGTCTCGAATTCGGCCTTCAGGGCGTCCTTGTTGTCCTGCGCCTTCTTCAGGGCCGCCTTGTGGCTCTCCTCCTGGTCGGCCAACTTTTTGGCCAGGCGGTCACGCTCCAGGACCAAGGCGCTGTACTCGGCTTCCTTGGTGCGAAGGGCGGCCTGGGCCCCGCTGAGCTGCTCCCTCAAGTCGGCATTGGCTCCTGCAAGCATGAAGACAAAGGAAATTAATAAGGAAGAAGTCGTCAAGGAAGATCCGACCCGGCTGCTCAGCAGTCGGCCCGAATCTCGGGGACTACACCCAGTGGGTGCGCTGACACGCCCCCACAGGAGATGAATGAGAAAAACACGCACTCCGGCTGCTGGTCAGGTCCTCGGTTCTCCGGCCCAGCTCCTGAGCCTGGGAGTTGAAGGCGGCTGCACGGAGGTTATGATACTCCTGGAAGATTATACAGGAGGCAAGGATAAGTTAAGTTGTTAGAACCTAGTAAGTTCCAAGCCGCCTGCGCAGCAGCCGGCTCGAAACTCGGGAACTACACCCAGTGGGTGCGCTGACGCGCCCCCATGGAAGAAATCAAAAGAGCAAAATAACCAAGGCCAGAAGACTCACCCGGATGATGGCCCGTGTCGAGAGAAACTCTTGAGTGTATCGTTGCAGCGAGGCGGCCTGATCTTGAAGCCGGTTCCGGACCTCCTGGGCCGCCACGTTCAGCTCGCCCGTCCCCCCGCTAGGAGTCCACTCGGACGTGCTGGCGCTGGCCGCCTCCAAGGCCTCCGCCGTCTGGCTGGCGCCCGCTACTCGATGCGGTTCCGGCACGGAGGCGCCACCCCCTGCACGCCGGCGCAATGTCGGCTGCACCTCGAGGCCGGCCCCTGCCTCCGGCTCGCCCTCGGACGGCTGCTCTGGCACCGCAGCTGATTGGCCGCTTTGGCCCGCTCCAGACGGCGCTGTCTGCGGCGCCCCCTCCACGAAGATCGCGTGGTCCTCCCTCCTCTCCATCACAGGCGGGCCTTGGTCGACCTCCTCCGACGGGGGCACGGGAATGTCGGGGGCCACGGCGCAGAGGGGAACGACGAGCAACGGAGGCCGGTTGTGCGAGGCCTCCGCCTCCGTCTCTGCGGCTGCCGCCTTCGCCCGGGCTTTGGCCGCCGCGTCGGCTTGCTCCTTTGTCGCCTGGGCGGTCCTTCGTTCCGCCGCCTCCCGCTCCTCCCGCGCCTCCCGTGCGTTCCGCTCCGTGGCTTCCCTAAGGTCGGCGCGGGGATCCACACGACGGGAGCTTGAGGACCCTCCAGTCAGCCCGACTATGGAGCCGGCAGGACCTCGCTCAAGAGAAAGCGGCGCCCTGTCCGGCAAGCAAAGAAAGGTTTAGAAGAGCTTCGGTCGAAAAAAACAACAAAAATATATATGCAAGACATTCGACGACTTACGCCGAGATCGCCTGCGGCTGCTTCACCGCCTTGCGGAAGCGGGCGGCCGCCTCATCCCGCTTGGTCGCCGCTGTGGAAGACTTGGATTTCTTCGGCCGGCTGCCGAAGAAGGTCGACGCGGCCCGGCGCTTCTGCGCGCCGCCGCGGGCAGCCGGCACGGCAGACGAGCCCACGCCTTCATGATCAGGCGCCGCCTGGCGGTGCGGGGCGGCTTCGACCTCGTCGTCGTCCGGCCAGTCTTCGAAGCAGGCCCCGAGTCCCGCGCCTCCAGCCTCGTCGCCTTCCCCCACGATGGCGTCTTCCATGGCAGCCGCTCTCAGGTCCGGATCATCGGCGTCGTCCACCGTGCGGTTGGGGAGGAGCTGGCGCTCTACCCCTGCGGCCCCGACTGTCGACGGAAGAAGAGGGTTCTGCTAAAGGCAAACCAATTGATCAAGAGTCGGCTATCATCAAGCCGGCCACAAGAAGGAAGAAAAGAAGAAAGAACTTACAGCAAGCGGAGGGTTGGCGCGGGAATACGGCTCCTTGCCGTATCGCCAATCCTCGGAGAGCTTGTAGTTGGAGATGTAGTTCACCATGTAAGACACCTCTGCATGAGGCATCTCCCTGGTGCTCAGCCGGCACGAGTCGAAGCGGCCGCTCATATGGCAGATCATGTGAGGCCGGCCTTGGAGCGGAAGAACCTGGCGCTCCACGAAGGCGGCCACCAAGTCGGCTTCGGTCAGGCCCTTCGACTGGATCATCACCCGAAGCTGGGAGACGGCTGCGTTCCCGGCCTGGGACAACGACCTGTCCCGGTAGCTCCATGAAGGTTGCCTCCCAGCCGGCGGGCCGGCTACGTAAGCCGGCAGGTTGACGTAGTCACCTTGCTGGGCGACGTTCTTCACGTAGAAGTATGACTTCTGCCAGAGCTTCACCGACTGGATCAGCGGAATGGACGGGAACAGATTGTTCTCGCTCGCCCGCCTCATGGCAATGAAGGCTCCTAAGGGGGTAGGCACGCCCGCGATGACGGTGCCGAGCTTGCTTTGGTAGAATTCCCCCCAGAGCTCGAGCGTGGGGAGAACTCCAAGAAAGCCCTCGCACAGGGTGACGAAGGACGACAGCAGCATCACCGCGTTGGGTGTGAGGTGATGCTGCTGGAGGTGGTAGAATTCGAGGAAGGCTCGAAGGAATCCGCTCGCCGGGAGGCTGAAGCCGCGCAAGCAGTGCGAGCGGAAGATCACCCGCTCGCCCTCCTCCGGTGCCAGCGAAATCTCCCTCACCGGCGCTTGACGAACCCGCACGAGGTTCTCGCCGGGCAGGCGCCGTGTCCGGCGGAGGAACTCGACGTGGTCCTCATGGACGTTGGAGCCATCCCACGAGCTTGACAGCGCCATGGGAGCAATGCGGTGGGGAGCAAGACGAAGCAACGGCGGAACGGCACGGCAAAGGGTTGCTACGGCGAAGAGAAGAAGAAGGAGGGCGAAAAGGGGCAGAGTGATGGAGAGCGTGCGAGCCTCTGCCGCTCCCCCTCCTCCTCCTACTTATAGACCCGCGCGGCAGAGCCGAGGAGGCACGGCGTGGGGGAACGTGGGGATCAACTGTGCCCACTCCCCCATGACCCGCGATTATTATGCCCTGATGGCATAATAAAACCGTTGCGGGAAGGCGAGCGGTCCAAGTGGGCCGCAGAAGATCCACGCTCGGGCCGAGGCCTACGAGTGGCGGGCCCGGGCCTGTGGCGGCGTCCCGTCGCGCGCGCGCGTTGGCAGGATTTCCTTGCCATGTGGCTCGCGGAATGGTGCGTGGTCAGCTTGCAGGGTGACCCGCGTTCCCACCTACGAGAAACAGAGCTTTCCAAAGACGGCGCGCACAAGCAAAGCCGGTCCCTCGGGATAGGAAGCTGGCCTAGCTTCTCGTCCCTTTGTCAGCCTCGAAGCTCGATCAACTTCGGGGACTACTGTCGGAGTAAATAACCATGGGTAGCCTAGCCGGCTCCCCCTGGCCCTTCTGAAAAAATTACGAGCCGATCCGGCTCTCAAGAATCCAAGACACGGGGCCACCTTCCCCTCGCCGGCTGTCTCCCAGGCCGGCTATCGGAAGGTGGCCCGACTTCAGCCCTCATGAAGAAAGCCGCGGGAGGGCCGGCTCCGAGAAGCCGGCCGCAAGAAGGCCGACTCCAAGAAGCCGGCTCCCACAAAGCGGTCAAGATCGTACCGTCGAAGTCTGCATCCGCATAACGGCGATGTGACGGGGCGTGGCTACAGTGAAGCCTGCCACCCCCGAATCCCGGAGCACGCCTGGCACAGTGCGCCGTACGGGTGGCCATGACCCATCCGGCGCGGCACTGTTGCCACGTTGACCCTGATGTCATCCACGACGGGCTGCCAGCGCGGTCCATGGGCGGTGGGCCCCTTCGGGCAGAGAGACACCCGAAGGCGGCCATGCCTCCCCCAGTCGGCCCAAGATAGAGCCGGCTCCCCACAGCCGGCTTGCCACCTACCTTGAAGGAGACGCCCCATTAAGAAGACAAGACGCGGTGAGGCTATAGTGATCGCCCGCCGGGCGGCGGCACTGTAGCCACGCCCACCTCGGCGAAGCCCTCGTCACCAAGATTGAGCAACAGTAACCAACCCTCGACAAGGCTCTGGACAGTGGGGCCTGCCTGTCGACCAAGGAGCCGGCAACCGGCGGGACCCACCAGCCGGTGGGCCCCAGCAGTCGGCATAGAAGCCGGCGAGTGTAGACACAGACGGCTGGGCCCCACGCCCAGCTGGATTACCATTGTACCCCCAGGGGGTAGGCCTATATAAACCCCCCGGGACACCCATGCAAAGGGTTGATCCCTGCTAGTTTTAGACACCACATAGGGAGGAGAAGAGAGCGAGCCTTGCCCTTCTTCCTCCTCTCGCCAAACAGCTCAAGGAGCATCGTGTAGCTACTTGTTCATCTAGTGATCATGCGGAGACCCTGCAGAGCAGCAGTAGGGGTGTTATCTCCACGGAGAGTCCCGAAGCTGGGTAAGATTCGCCGGCGTGCATGTCTTCGGCTCATCCCGTTTCCAGGCACCGGCGACGTCTTACTGGCTCCCACAATGATAAGCCACCCGTTGGAATATGTCGCACCTACCACCTGACATTTGGCGCCCACCGTTGGGCCAGGTGCACCGTCGTCCGGAGATCTGTTCTGGACGGGAACCCTCTTCCTCCCCCGCTAGCATAGCCAGCCCGGCACGCCCGATGGTGCTTGCCACGACGCGCTGCAAAGCGTCACCAACGTCTGTGCGGCGAGCGGCCTCGCCGATGTCCTTGACAAGACCCTCATCTCCGACGAGCTTGCCTCCGACGCGGGCACCGACCAACTCGTCAACCTCCTCGGTCTAGAGCTATCAAAATAAATAATGCCGAAGGTACTAACCCAAAGGTTGTTAATGGGCAACGAATAAAACATTATATCTCAGGTACGCCCATTAATGTTGAAAGTAATATTATCCAAACTTTGACACCAGAAGAACACATAAAAGAGTCCTTCTGGAATACTCCAAAATCATGAAAATAAGGAGGTACGTGATAGAGTAAGTAAACGGACTCCGAAAAATCCGCAAAAATATTTTTTGTCAGTTTTGGAATATTTAAAAAATTAGGAAAATAAGAAACTTCCTGGAAGCGTACCCTGGTGGGCATAAGACACTAGGGCGCGCCTGGCTTGGGTTGTGCCCACCTGTTCTGGACTCCATTTTTCTACAGTTTGCTTGTTTCCCAAGATAAAAAATCTTTATATACCCCCCGAACCTATTGATCACCGTATCGCGGAGAAATCTTTTGTTCTCTTTTCTTGCTAATTTTAGTCAGATCTGTTGAGCTAGGCATCATGCCGTCTTCTTCCTCCAACAACATGGAAGAGGATGCTTGGTTGATGAAGATCAAACTGAAGAGAGAAGATCCCGCAGAAGCCGCCAAGGGAAACGAGAGCAAGGAGGCTACCATAGATCAACCCCTGGTGTGCGAGCAAGCACTATCAGCCGAGGAGGAAGAAGATATCCTTAAACCTTACTATGCTCATCTTACTACTACTGAGATTGATGCCTTTCGCGTCATTGAAACGGTTCATGTGCAAAATAAGTATCTCACCCGTGAAAATATTCTACATCAAGATCACATCATCCACGTCCGAGGCGTCATCCGTCGATTGTAGAATCTCTTGATCCTTAAGGACAGGATCGCTCCATCACCACCACCTTCTTCTTCATCACCAAAAGAGAATTGAGTATTGGGTATGGGCACTCCCCTTGGCTTCCGCCAAGCTTGGGGGAGGTGCCCTGGTATCGTATCATCCCCACTATCTTTTGCCTTTACTTGTTTTAGTTTGATCTTTTGCTTTAGATGAATAAAAGTTTAGTGCAATCCTTTCTTTTCGAGAGTTTGCTTAGTGATCTATCCTTGTAATCGTGTGCGAGATATATAATAAAGTTTAGTTTGAGTTTTTGCTTTCTTTACTTTCATGTTGCAATTAAAAGAGAGGAAATAAATGAAAAAGATCATATGCTAATCTTATGGTAGGTGATGACACCACATAAGGAAAAGTATAAGTAGAAAATTTTGTTAGAGATTGACAAACATAGAATTAGTCAATTATGCAAATCATGAAAGAATTAATAAGGGAAGAGAAGATTCACATATGAATATAGTATCCTAGAAATATTTTGTGATTGTGAGGCATCATCAAAGTATTATATGCCAAAATTGTTGAGGTTGGACAAGGAAGACAACCTAATGGTTCATGTTTGTCTATATTCACATAGAAGTCATATTTTCATGGATCCTTTAACATGTGGTGCTTGCCCCCTGTCTTTGATAGCCAAAAATTCCGCACTAAGTAGAGATACTACTTGTGCATCCAAAAACCCTTAAATCCAAATGTTATTTTCAAGAGTCCACCATACCTACCTAGGGATTGATCAAGATCCCTCAAGTAAGTTGTGATTAGTGCAAAAAGGCAAAAAAATTTGCTTCTAAAAGTGTGAGATCATTTAGTGTAAGAGAAAATTGAGCGTTGTACGAACTTGTGATGGTGAAGAATAAAAGTGACAGATTACATAATAAAGGTTGCTATCACAAGGGGAAATACAACATGACGTTCTTTTGCACTAAGGGGTTGAGCATACAAACAAATAAGCGCATGTCAACCTCTGCTTCCCTCCGCGAAGGGACTATCTTTTACTTTTATGCAAAGAGTCAAAAGTTTTATCTCTATTCCTTTTTTATTTTTCTCCTTTGGCAAGAATCATGTGGTGAGGAAAGATCTAGGCACATATGTCCAGTTGAATATAGGTATCATGAGTTATTATTGTTGACATCACCCTTGAGGTGAATACATTGGGGGGCGAAACTACAAGCCCCTATCTATGTATGTGTCCGGTTGAAACGTTTTGCTCATGTGTACGTGGTGAGTGTTAGCAATTGATAACCCACAAGTAAAGGGATCGCAATAGTTTTTGAGGGTAGAGTATTCAACCCAAATTTATTGATTCGACACAAAGGGAGCCAAAGAATATTCTAAAGTATTAACAGTCGAGTTGTCAATTCAACCGCACCTGAAAGACTTAATATCTACAGCAAGGTATTTAGTAGCAAAGTAATATGATAGTAGCGGTAACGGTGGCAAAAGTAACAATATTGGTTTTGTAGTGATTGTTACGGTAGCAATGGAAAAGTGAAAAGCAAAGATCTATATGTGAAAAGCTCGTAGGCAATGGATCAATGATGAATAAATATGTCGTATGTGATTCCTCATGCAATAGCTATAACATAGGGTGACACAGAACTAGCTCCAGTTCATCAATGTAATGTAGGCACGTATTCCGAATATAGTCATACATGCTTATGGAAAAGAACTTGCATGACATCTTTTGTCCTACCCTCCCGTGGCAGCGGGGTCCTATTGGAAACTAAGGGATATTAAGGCCTCCTTTTAATAGAGTACCGGACCAAAGCATTAACAATTAGTGAATACATGAACTCCTCAAACTACGGTCATCACAGGGACTGATCCCGATTATTGTCACTTCGGGGTTACCGGATCATAACACATAGTAGGTGACTATTGACTTGGAAAATAGGATCCAGAACTCACATATATTCATGGAAACATAATAGGTTCAGATCTGAAATCATGGCACTCGGGCCCTAGTGACAACCATTAAGCATAGCAAAGTCATAGCAACATCAATCTCAGATCATAATGGATACTAGGATCAAACCCTAACAAAACTAACTCGATTACATGATAGATATCATCCAACCCATCACCGTCCAACAAGCCTATGATGCAATTACTCACGCACGGCGATGAGCATCATGAAATTGGTGATGTAGGAAGGTTCATGATGACGATGGCGACGGATTCCCCTCTCCGAAGCCCCGAACGGACTCCAGATCAGCCCTCCAAGAGAGATTAGGGCTTGGCGGCGGCTCCGTATCGTAAAACGCGATCAATCCTTCTCCCCGATTTTTTCTCCCCGAACGTGAATATATAGAGTTGGAGTTGAGGTCGGTGGAGCACTAAGGG
>NC_041388.1:691361285-691385620 GCF_002162155.2 Triticum dicoccoides
GGGGGGGGGGGTAGGCACGCCCCCACCCTTGTGGACAGGGTGTGGTCCCCTGGACTTGATTCTTTCGCCAGTATTTTTTATATATTCCCAAAATATTCTCCGTTGATTTTTAGGTCATTCTGAGAACTTCTATTTCTGCACAAAAATAACACCATGGCAATTTTGCTGAAAACAACGTCAGTCCGGGTTAGTTCCATTCAAATCATGCAAGTTAGAGTCCAAAACAAGGGAAAAAGTGTTTGGAAAAGTAGATATGTTGGAGACGTATCGAGTCCCCCAAGCTTAAACCTTTGCTTGTCCTCAAGCAATTCAGTTGACAAACTGAAAGTGATAAAGAAAAACTTTTACAAACTCTGTTTGCTCTTGTTGTTGTAAATATGTAAAGCCAGCATTCAAGTTTTCAGCAAAGTTTATGAACTAACCATATTCACAATAACATTTAGGTCTCATGTTTACTCATATCAATGGCATAATCTACTAGCGAGCAATAATAATAAATCTCGAATGACAACACTTTCTCAAAACAATCATAATATGATATAACAAGATGGTATCTCGCTAGCCCTTTCTGAGACCGCAAAACATAAATGCAGAGCACCTCTAAAGATCAAGGGCTGACTGGAAATTGTAATTCATGGTAAAAGAGATTCAGTCACAATCATACTCAATGTAAACTAACAATAATACATGCAAATGACAGCAGTGCTCTCCAACTGGCGCTTTTAATAAGAGGATGATGACTCAACATAAAACTAAATAGATAGGGCCGTCGCAGAGGGAAGCAAGGATTCGTAGAGGTGCCAGAGCTCGATTTTGAAATAGAGATGAATAATATTTTGAGCGGTATACTTTCATGGGCCAATTCCATTTTCCCCCTAACTTTGTCCCGAACTCATCTTTACCCCTAAATAAAAACAGTGCTCAACTTTGCCCCTCTTCCGTTAGGTGCGCTTATAGAAATGCCCTTCCGTACATTTTCCGTCCAGTCAAAGGCCTTTGACCGTTAGATTTTTCTACACGCACACTTAACGGTCAAAGGCCTTTGACTGGACGGAAAATGTACGGAAGGGTATTTCTATAAACGCACTTAACGGAAGAGGGGTAAAGTTGAGCACTGTTTTTATTTAGGGGTAAAGATGAGGTCGGGACAAAGTTAGGGAAAAAAATGTAAATCTCCCTACTTTCATTGTCAACATAACAACCGAGAGATCTCGATATCTTCCATGCTACACACATTATAGGCGGTTCCCAAGCAGAATGGTAAAGTTTATACTCCCCACCACCAACAAGCATCAATCCATGGCTAGCCCGAAACAACGGGTGCCTCCAACTAACAACAATCCTGGGGGTGTTTTGTTTGCAATTATTTTGATTTGATTTGAGCATGGGACTGGGCATCCCGGAGACAAACCATCTTCTCGTGAGTGAGGAGCGGAGTCCACTCCTCTTGAGAATAACCCACCTATAGAAGTTTGGCACATACAAATTTACTTGGAATGGAAGGTAGATACCACATATAGGAAGGAATGGTGGACTCATATGGAATAACTTTTGGGGTTTATGGAGTTGGATGCAGAAGCAGTATTCCCTCTTAGTACAAGTGCAGGGTAGAAAGAGACTAGGAAGTGACCAGCTAGAGAGCGACAACAGTCATGAACATGCATTAAATTAATCAACACTGAATGCAAGCATGAGTAGGATATAATTCACCATGACCGTATATATCATGGAGGATATGTTGATTTTGTTTCAACTACATGCGTGAACATTTGCCAAGTCAAGCCAGTCGAATCTTTCAAAGGAGGATACCACCCTATCATACCACATCACAACCATTTTAATAGCATGTTGGCACGCAAGGTAAACCATTATAAACTCCTAGAAAATTAAGCATGACATTAGCAACTATAATCTCTAATTGTCATTGCAAACATGTTTCATTCATAATAGGCTGAATTAGGAACGATGAACTAATCATATTTACAAAAACAAGAGAGGTCGAGTTCATACCAACTTCTCTCATCTCAATCAGTCCATCATATATCATCATTATTGCCTTTCACTTGCACAACCGAATAGTGTGGATAATAATAATAGTGCACATGCATTGGACTAAGCTGGAATCTGCAAGCATTCAATTCAAGGGAGAAGACAAGGTAATATGGGCTCTTTGTTAGATCAACAATAATGCATATGAGAGCCACTCAACATTTTCATCATGGTCTTCTCCTCTCGACTCCCAAAGAAAAGAAAAGGAACAAAACTATTTACACGGGAAAGCTCCCAACAAGCAAAAGAAGAACGAGACATCTTTTTGTGTTTTCCATTTAATTACTACTACTACAGGCATGGAAAGTAAACTAGCTAAAAGCTAAAACTAATTTTTTTTTTGTTTTCTTATGGTTTTTCAAACACACAAGAAGAAAGCTTAAAAAGAAATTAAACTAGCATGGATGATACAATGAAAAAGTATGAGCACCGACAACTGGCATGAGTGTGTGAACATGAATGTAATGTCGGTGAGAAATACGTACTCCCCCAAGCTTAGGCTTTTGGCCTAAGTTGGTCTATTCCCATGGATCAAAGCTGTCCCCTCTAGTGTATTGAGGAGGGTCCTCGGGGTGCCACTAGTTGGCGATATCCTCTAGATCCCACTGATAAACAGACTGCCGGTGAGGATCAAGTGGTGGCTCCGGCTCAGGCTCTGGAGCTGATGTCAAGCTCAGGTATGCATGAACGGCCTCCGACGAAATAAGGCACGTGCTTGAAAATATGTTGAACAGAGAGGGAGCATGCAAGGTAATAGTATCAAAGTAACTTTTATCAAATGTTAGTCTATAGTTAAGCATCTTCTTCTTATTCTTAACAATAAAATCATGTGCTACCATACTCTTATAATCTAGAAAAATAGGAGGCAACAACTTTTCCTCTTTCTCATAATGCCTAATAGGTATGTTAAAGTGTGCAGCAAGGCGCAAGGCAAAGATGCCTCCAAAGACGGGGCCCTTTGTACGGTTCAGATTTAACAGTTTAGCAACAATAGCACCTAAACTAAAAGTGCTATCACGAAACAAAGCATGGCGCAAAATAACAATATCAGGGGCACTAAGGTTTCCACAGTTTCCGCGACCAATTAAGCATCTACTAGCAAATATTGCAAAGTAAAGTAGAACAGGAAAATGTATGCTAGTAATTCTTGCATCGGAAACATTCCTCGTTTCCCCTACAGCAATCATATCAGTAAATCCTTCCACATCATTATGATGTGGTTCCTCTATGCTTCCCTCAAAGGGTATCTTACAGACCCAGCAAAAATCATATAGTGACATCTCCTTAACCTCATCATATAAATGAAATTCCACTAAAGGTGGTGATCTTCTAGCATGGAAATGAAAATTTTGCACAAAAATATTAGTGAGTAGGAGATACTGTTCGAGCTGGTCATGGAGGAAGTTGGTGAGGCCTGCATTCTCAGCCAAATAATAAAAATCTTCATAAATCCCGGCTTATCTCAAGAACTCATCACAAGGCCATTCACACGGCCGAACTTCCGCAGTACGAGGGAGATTATATTTGGGTTTCTTATTCTCTTCACTTTGCTTATCCATCGAGCTTCGGCTCGAAGAGCCCCTAAAAAATCTCTTCATCTTTTTCTGAAATTTTTTGAAATTTTTAGTAACTCAAAATAAAAGTGAACCAAACTCAACAAAATTGATAGCAACTACTCCTAATAGTGCCTAGAGGCCATATCATGCATTAAAACAACTTTTGACCACATAAATTTGACATGCAAGCTCAAGAACAGGGTCACCTAAGCAGCAAAAATTTACAATAAATAAAGCACTAGAAAAAAACTAGTTGGACAAGTGGAGGAGTCACATATTGAAGAACAATGCCCCAAAGCATTTTTTTGAATGGAGCTTTGAGCAAGGAAATCGAAAATGGCAGCAAGATGAGCAAGAACTCGGGTTTGAGCTGGTGGATGATTTTTTCTTGAGGAAGACAAAGTCTGTGGGTGCAAGAATAAGTGGAGGGGACCCACGTGGGGTCCACGAGGCAGGGGCGCGCCTAGGGGGGTGGGCGCGCCCTCCACCCTCGTGGGCACATGGTGAGGTCCTCTGGTGTGTTCTCAGTGCCAATAATTCTTAAATTTTCTAGAAAAAATCATACTAAATTTATAGGGCATTTGGAGAACTTTTATTTTTGGGGTATTTTTTATTGCAAGGGAAATTCAGAAAATAGACAGAAAATACTATTTTTACTTTATTCAATCTAAATAACAGAAAGTAAAAGGGGGGGTACAAAGAGTTGTGCTTTCTAACTTCATCCATCTCATGCTCATCAAAAGTAATCCACTAACAAGGTTGATCAAGTCTTGTTAACAAACTCTTTCCGAATTGCATGAAACCAGAGATTATTCGAATAACACTAGGTTACGTCAACGGGGATATGCACATCCCCAACAATAAGAATATCATATTTCTTCTTGACAATAGGAAGAGGGAATTCAATACCTCCAATAGTAATCGTTGAAATGTTTCCAATAGAATTGATACTGTGGACTTGAGGTTGTTTCCTCGGAAAGTGTACCGTATGCTCATTACCATTAACATGAAAAGTGACATTGCCTTTGTTGCAATCAATAACAGCCCCTGCAGTATTAGAAAAGGGTCTAACAAGAATAATAGACATACTATCGTCCTCAGGAATATCAAGAATAACAAAGTCCATTAGAATAGTAACGTTTGCAACCACAACAGGCACATCCTCACAAATACCGACAGGTATAGCAGTTGATTTATCAGCCATTTGCAAAGATATTTTAGTAGGTGTCAACTTATTCAAATCAAGTCTACGATATAAAGAGAGAGGCATAACACTAACACCAGCTCCAAGATCACATAAAGCAGTTTTAACATAGTTTCTTCTAATGGAGCATGGTATAGTTGGTACTCCTGGATCTCCAAGTTTCTTTGGTATTCCACCCTTAAAACTATAGTTAGCAAGCATGGTGGAAATTTCAGCTTCCGGTATCTTTCTTTTATTAGTAACAATATCCTTCATATACTTAGTATAAGGATTCATTTTAAGTATATCATTCAAACGCATACGTAAAAAGATAGGTCTAATCATTTCAGCAATGCGCTCAAAATCCTCATCATCCTTTTTCTTGGATGGTTTAGGAGGAAAAGGCATGGGTTTCTGAACCCATGGTTTTGTTTCTTTACCGTGCTTCCTAGCAACAATGTCTCTCTTATCAAAACATTGATTCTTTGATTGTGGGTTATCAAGATCAACAATAGGTTCAATCTCTACATCATTATCATTGCTAGGTTGAGCATCAACATGAACATCATCATTAACATTATCACTAGGTTCATGTTCATTACCAGATTGTGTTTCAGCATCAGAAATAGAAATATCATTGGGATTCTCAGGTGTGTATACAACAGGTTCACTAAAAGAATGTAAAGTCCTATCATTTTTCTTTTTCTTCTTCTTAGAAGAACTAGGTGCATCAATATTAGTCCTCTGAGAATCTTGCTCAATTCTCTTAGGGTGGCCCTCAGGATACAAAGGTTCCTGAGTCATTTTACCCCCTCTAGTCATAACTCTAACATCATTATCATTTTTCTTATTATTTAATTTATCGAGCAAATCATTCTGTGCCTTAAGTACTTGTTCTACTTGAGTGGTAACCATAGAAGCATGTTTAATAATAAGTTTAGGTTCACCTTTAACTCTAGACATATAATGACTCAAGTGTTCAATCATATAAGCATTACGTTTCAATTGTCTACCAACATAAGCATTGAAGTTTTCCTGCTTAACAATAAAATTATCAAACTCATCTAAGCATTGGGTAGCAGACTTATAACGAGGAATATCACCTTCATCAAAAATATAGAGAGAATTTACCTTTACTACCTGTGTCGGGTTATCAAGACCATGAATTTCTTCAATAGGTGGCAAACTCTTAACATCTTCAGCTTTAATACCTTTTTCTTTCATAGATTTCTTTGCCTCTAGCATATCTTCAGGATTGAGAAATAGAATACCCCTTTTCTTCGGAGTTGGCTTAGGAGTTGGTTCAGGAAGTGTCCAATCATTTTCATTACTCAACATATTATTCAATAGCAATTCAGCTTGATCAACAATTCTTTCCCTGAAAACACAACCAGCACAACTATCCAGGTGGTCTCTGGAAGCATCAGTTAATCCATTATAAAAGATATCAAGTATTTCATTTTTCATGAGAGGATGATCAGGAAAAGCATTAAGTAATCGGAGAAGCCTCCCCCAAGCTTATGGGAGACTCTCTTCTTCAATTTTCACAAAATTATATATTTCCCTTAAGGCAACTTGTTTCTTATGAGCGGGGAAATATTTAGCAGAGAAGTAATAAATCATATCATGGGGACTACGCGCACAACCAGGATCAAGATAGTTAAACCATGTTTGAGAATCACCCTTTAATGAGAACAGAAACAACTTAAGAATAAAGTAATAGCAAGTTTTCTCATCATTAGTGAACATGGTGGCTATATCATTTAATTTAGTAAGATGTGCCACAATAGTTTCAGATTCATAGCCATAGAAAGGATCAGATTCAACCAAAGCAATTAACTCAGGGTCGACAGAGAAATCATAATCCTTATGGAAATACAGATAGGTGAAGTAGCAAAAGCAGGGTCATATTTCATCCTAGGATTTAAGGATTTTTCTTTCAGCTTAACTAATAATTTCTTAAGATCATATCTATCATTGCAAGCTAAAAAGTCTCTAGCAGTTTCTTCATCCATAACATAACCCTCAGGCACAACAGGCAATTCATATCTAGGGGGATAATCTTCATCATCACTTTCATCAATATTATCAGTTTCAATAATTTCATTCTCTCTAACCCTAGCAAGTTGTTCATCAAGAAATTCACCTAGTGGCACAATATTGTCAAGCATAGCAGTAGTTTCATCATAAGTATCATGCAAAGCAGAAGTGGCATCATCAATAACATGCGACATATCAGAGTGAATAGCAGGTGTAGGTGTCACAAGTTTACTCAAAACAGAAGGTGAATCAAGTGCAAAGCTAGATGGCAGTTCCTTACCTCCCCTCGTAGTTGAGAGAAAAATCTTGGTTATTTTATCTTTCAAGTTCTTCATAGTGATCAGCAGATATAAATCCCAAGTGACTCAAAGAATAGATCTATGCTCCCCGGCAATGGCCCAATAAAATAGTCTTGATAACCCACAAGTATAGGGGATCGCAACAGTTTTCGAGGGTAGAGTATTCAACCCAAATTTATTGATTCGACATAAGGGGAGCCAAAGAATATTCTCAAGTATTAATAGTTGAGTTGTCAATTCAACCGCACCTGAAAGACTTAATATCTGCGGCAAGGTATTTAGTAGCAAAGTAATATGATAGTAGCGGTAACGGTGGCAAAGGTAATAGTATTGGTTTTGTAGTGATTGTCACAGTAGCAACGGAAAAGTAAATAAGCAAAAATCAATATGTGAAAAGCTTGTAGGCAATGAATCAGTGATGGATAATTATGTCGGATGCGATTCATCATACAAAAACTATAACATAGGGTGACACAGAACTAGCTTATGGAAAAGAACTTGCATGACATCTTTTGTCCTACCCTCCCGTGGCAGCGGGGTCCTATTGGAAACTAAGGGATATTAAGGCCTCCTTTTAATAGAGTACCGGAACAAAGCATTAACACTTAGTGAATACATGAATTCCTCAAACTACGGTCATCACCGGGAGTGATCCAGATTATTGTCACTTCGGGGTTATCGGATCATGACACATAGTAGGTCACTATTGACTTGCAAAATAGGATCCAGAACTCACATATATTGATGGAAACATAATAGGTTCAGATCTGAAATGATGGCACTCGGGCCCTAGTGACAAGCATTAAGCATAGCAAAGTCATAGAAACATCAATCTCAGAACATAATGGATACTAGGGATCAAACCCTAACAAAACTAACTCGATTACATGATAAATCTCATCCAACCCATCACCGTCCAGCAAGCCTATGATGGAATTACTCACGCACGGCGGTGAGCATCATGAAATTGGTGATGGAGGAAGGTTGATGATGACGATGGCGATAGATTCCCCTCTTTGGAGCCTCGAACAGACTCCAGATCAGCCCTCCCAAGAGAGATCAGGGCTTGGCGGCGGCTCCGTATCGTAAAACACGATGAATCCTTCTCCCTCATTTTTTCTCCCCGAACGTGAATATATAGAGTTGGAGTTGAGGTTGGTGGAGCACTAGGGGGCCCACGAGTCAGGAGGGCGCACCCAGGGGGTCGGAGCGCCCCCACCCTCATGGACAGGGTGTGGGCCCCTGGCCTTGATTCTTTCGCCAACATTTTTTATATATTCCAAAAATATTCTCCGTTGATTTTCAGGTCATTCCAAGAACTTTTATTTCTGCACAAAAATAACACCATGGCAATTCTGCTGAAAACAACATCAGTTTGGGTTAGTTCCATTCAAATCATGCAAGTTAGAGTCCAAAACAAGGGCAAAAGTGTTTGGAAAAGTAGATAAGTTGGAGACGTATCAACAATCATGGAAGACTATATGATGGTTGAGTATGTGGACTTTCCTAAAGGCTCCGATACGTGACCCTTCCTGAAAAGATGATGAATTGTAATTGCAAAGTTGACTGAGAACATAGTTTACTAGTTTCTACAGATTTTTTGTTTTTTCTTTATACTTCAATAATGTGATCATTTGTCACTTGTTCATGAGAAGTCTATGATAAGAGTCTTGTGTTTAAGTTTGTTGCTGTTATAATAATCAGCATGATGCTTCTATGTCTGTATTTTCTTTTATCGACACCTCTCTCTCTCTCTCTAAGCATGTGGACATGTTTTTCGATTTCGGTTTCCGCTTGAGAACAAGCAAGGTCTAAGCTTGGGGGAGTTGATATGTCCATTTTGCATCATGTTTTCCTACTGTTATTTATGATGTTTTTATCCAAAATAATGCTTTTTGGAGTAATTCTAATGTCGATTCTCTCATAATATGCAAGGTGTACACAAAGAGGGAGAATTCCGGCAGCTGGAAATCTGGACCTGGAAAAGCTTCGTCAGGCTACCTATTCTGCACAACTCCAAACAAGCTGAAACTTCACGGAGATTTTTTATGAAATATATGAAGAATATTGGAGCAAATAAGTACCAGAGGGGGCCCACCAGGTGGGCATAACTCACCTGGGCGCGCCAGGGAGCCCAGGCACGCCCTGGTGGGTTGTGCTCACCCAGGCCCACCTTCGGTGCCCATCTTTTGGTATATAAGTCATTTTGGCCTAGAAACAACTAGGAGAGAACTTTCGGGACGGAGCACCGCCGTCTCGAGGTGGAACTTGGGCAGAAGCACTTTTGCCTACGGCGGAGTGATTCCGCCAGGGGAACTTCCCTCCCGGAGGGGGAAATCATCATCCTCATCATCACCAACAACTCTCCCATCTTGGGGAGGGCAATCTGGATCAACATCTTCAACAACACCATATCATCTCAAAACCTAATTCATCTCATGTGTTCAATCTTGTTACCGGAACTATATATTGGTGCTTGTGGGTGACTAGTAGTGTTGATTACATTTATTTGGTGGAAGATTATATGTTTAGATCCAATATACTATATAATACCCCTCCAATCTTGAGCATGATTATCATTTGTGAGTAGTTACTTTTGTTCTTGAGGTCACGGGAGAAATCATGTTGCGAGTAATTGATAACCCACAAGTATAGGGGATCGCAACAATTTTCGAGGTTAGAGTATTCAACCCAAATTTATAGATTCGACACAAGGGGATCCAAAGAATATTTGAAGGTATTTGCAGCCGAGTTGTCAATTCAACCACACCTGGAGATTAAGTATCTGCAGCAAAGTGATTAGTAGCAAAGTAGTATGATAGTTTTGATAATAGTAGCAACAGTAACAATAACGGTAACAGTGATAGCAATAGTTTTGTAGCAACTGTAACAGTGATGGTAGCAGTAGTAACATAGCAAAGACAATATAGGATAAATTCGTAGGCATTGGATCGGTGACTTGTTGGATGGTATTCATCATGAGACAGTTATAACCTAGGGCGATATGTCACTAGCTCTAGTTCATTAACATAATGTAGGCATGTATTCCGTAAATAGTCATACGTGCTTATGGAAAGAACTTGCATGACATCTTTTGTCCTACCCTCCCGTGGCAGCGGGGTCCTATTGGAAACTAAGGGATATTAAGGCCTCCTTTTAATAGAGAACCGGAACAAAGCTTTAACACACGGTGAATACATGAATTCCTCAAACTACGATCATCATCGGGAGTGGTCTCGACTATTGTCAGTCCGGGGTTGCCAATTCATAACACGTAGTAGGTGACTATAACTTGCAAGATTGGATCTAGAACATGGATAATATGGTGATAACATAAACGGTTCAGATCTGAAATCATGGCATCCGGGCCCAAAGTGACAAGCATTAAGCATGGCGAAGTCATAGCAACATCATCTTAGAACATAGTGGATACTAGGGATCAAGCCCTAACAAAACTAACTCGATTACATGATGGATCTCATCCAACTCCTTACCGACCAACTCGCCTACGAAGGAATTCACTACAAAAAAATACACTTCCGTGATGATTCGTGTTTGTCACAGTAGGTCACGTTTTCTGTCATGCATGCACATGCATGACGATTTTATGACAGAATCATGATAGTCATACTTGTGCTGTCGTAGAAGTGTTCCATGACATTACCAAAATTATCATCACGGAAGTGTCCAGTTCCACGATGATAAATCGCACGTCATAGAAGTGTTGTCGTCAAGGGTGACCGACACGTGGCATCCATCGTAACGGGTCGCCGTTAAGCTACCGGGTCCTGTTTTTGGATCCGATAACCCGCTAACAGCCACGACCAATGCCGGTTTTCCACGTGTAAAATTCTCATTGGCAGACAGAACCACGTGTCAGCTCTGCGTTGGCACACGTGTCACTCATCCAATGGGCGAGATGCGCATATGATATGCTGACACATGGACCGGCGCAAAAGTGGCCCATAAAGATTAAATGGGCCGGCCCAACTAAAGGCCCACAAGATTTTGCGGACCATAATGGGCCGGCCCAGCTAAAGGCCCACGAGATTTCACCGACCATAATGGGCCGGCCTAGCTAAAGGTCCACAAGATTTTGAGGACACTAGTGGGCCGGCCCGTTAACATGCTATCATGTTTTGGGCCAAATGCCAGCCCGTATTTGATCCGGTCCATTAACAGCCTACCATGTTCCGAGGCTAATAAAGGCCCATATGAGATCCGGCCCATTAAATGCCTACCATGTTCTGGGCCAAATTACAGCCCAGATCAAATCCGGCCCTTTAAGAGGCTTTGGGCTAAATTATGGCCCATATCAGATTCGGCCCGTCAACTGGACGCTATGCTTTTGGGCCCACTTGCTAAAGTCCCATTTAGTAATTCAGCTGATATTAGTTTCGGCCTGTTAAACGCCCGTTTAACATTCCGGCCCTATATTTATTTCGGCCGTTGCCTTAAATTTTTTATTTCGGCCTGTTAAAAGCCCGTCATATAGTTGGGCCTAACTACGACCCGGTTTGCATCCGGCCTGCTCACAGCCGATAATCTGATTGGGCCAAACAATGACCGAGACAATTTTGGCCTGTTAACAGCCCGTGATGTGATTAGCATAATCATGGGCCGGGGTCTATTTCGGCCTGCTGCCGGCCCGTGAGCTGTTCGGCACGTTTCAGGCCCAACCTACTTTTCAGCATCCTAAAAGCCCATTGAGTTTACTCGGCCTATTAACGGCCCGAATCTACTAGTGGGCCAGTTTACATTTAGGCTTGTTAACGGACCAAGATGACTGGGCCCATGATGAGTGTCGGAGTAAATAACCATGGGTAGCCTAGCCGGCTCCCCTTGGCCCTTCTGAAAAAATTACGAGCCGATCCGGCTCTCAAGAATCCAAGACACGGGGCCGCCTTCCCCTCGCCGGCTGTCTCCCAGGCCGGCTATCGGAAGGCGGCCCGACTTCAGCCCTCATGAAGAAAGCCGCGGGAGGGCCGGCTCCGAGAAGCCGGCCGCAAGAAAGCCGACTCCAAGAAGCCGGCTCCCACAAAGCGGTCAAGATCGTACCCTCGAAGTCTGCATCCGCATAACGGCGATGTGACGGGGCATGGCTACAGTGAAGCCTGCCACCCCCGAATCCCGGAGCACGCCTGGCACAGTGCGCCGTACGGGTGGCCATGACCCATCCGGCGCGGCACTGTTGCCACGTTGACCCTGATGTCATCCACAACGGGCTGCCAGCGCGGTCCATGGGCGGTGGGCCCCTTCGGGCAGAGAGACACCCAAAGGCGGCCATGCCTCCCCCAGTCGGCCCAAGATAGAGCCGGCTCCCCACAGCCGGCTTGCCACCTACCTTGAAGGAGACGCCCCATTAAGAAGACAAGACGCGGTGAGGCTACAGTGATCGCCCGCCGGGCGGCGGCACTGTAGCCACGCCCACCTCGGCGAAGCCCTCGTCACCAAGATTGAGCAACAGTAACCAGCCCCCGACAAGGCCCTGGACAGTGGGGCCTGCCTGTCGACCAAGGAGCCGGCAGCCGGCGGGACCCACCAGCCGGTGGGCCCCAGCAGTCGGCACAGAAGCCGGCGAGTGTAGACACAGACGGCTGGGCCCCACGCCCAGCTGGATTACCATTGTACCCCCAGGGGGTAGGCCTATATAAACCCCCCGGGACACCCATGCAAAGGGTTGATCCCTCCTAGTTTTAGACACCACATAGGGAGGAGAAGAGAGCGAGCCTTGCCCTTCTTCCTCCTCTCGCCAAACAGCTCAAGGAGCATCGTGTAGCTACTTGTTCATCTAGTGATCATGCGGAGACCCTGCAGAGCAGCAGTAGGGGTGCTATCTCCACGGAGAGCCCCGAAGCTGGGTAAGATTCGCCGGCGTGCATGTCTTCGCCTCATCCCGTTTCCAGGCACCGGCGACGTCTTACTGGCTCCCACAATGATAAGCCACCCGTTGGAATATGTCACACCTACCACCCGACAATTTGGATCATACATAGTGATTTGCATGACAGCCCGATTATGTACTGTAATTTTATGGTTTGGCCGTTTTACTGCGGCTTCTTCTACTTCTTCCTCGGTGTACATGGTGACTCGCGGGGAATAGAACTCTATGTCCATTGGGATGATAGCTTCAGCACCGTAGACGAGGAAGAAAGGCGTGAAGCCGGTTGACTTGTTTGGAGTCATGCGTAGACTCCAGAGGACGGCTGGCAACTCATCGAGCCAGCAGCCAGCTGAGCGCTCTAGAGGCTCAACTAGTCGGGGCTTGATGCCGGACAGGATGAGGCCGTTTGCTCGCTCTACTTGGCCGTTTGACTGTGGATGGGCAACGGACACTAGGTCCAGTCGGATGCCCTGTGTCGCGCAGAAACGGGCCAAGGCGCCTTTGGCAAAATTCGTGTCGTTGTCGGTGATGATGCTGTGTGGTACACCGTTCTGAATTGTGATGTCGGAGATGAAAGTCACGGCAGTCGGACCATTCAGTTTCTTGATTGGCTATGCTTCTATCCACTTGGTGAACTTGTCCACCGCGACAAGTAAGTGAGTTAAGCCACCTCGTGCCGTCTTGGATGGTCCCACCATGTCTAGGCCCCAAACTGCGAAGGGCCAGGCAATGGGGATGGTCTTGAGTGCAGAAGCCGGCTGATGTGGCTTGGAGCGGAACTTCTGGCACCCTTTGCATTTTTGGACCAATTCCTTGGCCTCTTCTAAGGCCGTTGGCCAGAAGAAACCATGTCGGAAGGCTTTGGCGACGAGTGCTCTTGAAGCCGCATGGTGGCCGCACTCGCCTTGATGGATGTCTTTGAGAATTGCTTGGCCTTGTTCTGGCTCTGCACAGTGCTGGTAGACACCAGTGATGCTGCGCCTGACCAGCTCTCTGTTGATTATGGTGTAGGTTGTCGCTCGGCATTGTACTTGCCGAGCTAAGGTCTCCTCAATCGGCAGCTCTTTGCTCACCAGAAATTTGAGGATGGGTTGGGCCCATGAGGATGCTGCTATTTCTTTGACTGCCAGAACTGCGACTTGGATGAGGGCGGCTGGGCTGGGAGGCGGCGGGCTGGAGTCAGCAACCGCTTGCTGGATTAATGAAGTCCCCGGGCCGACTGGTGCAGCCCTCGGGCCGAGTTCTGGAGTCTTCGGGCTGGCCGCCGTAGTCCCCGGGCCGGGTTCTGCAGTCCCTGGGACGGCTTCGACTGTGGCGGCTTTGGAGCCATCTGCCACAATACTCGTACCGTCTGCTGGGGCTCTGGAGTCGGATCCGACTTCTTCGGGGGGAGCCGGCACAAAGATGGAGTCTGATTCTGGTGAAGGCTTGACAGACGGCTTGAGGAGGCGCTGAAGGGTGACGCCGGATGGTATTGCTTGGCGGGTAGAGCCGATACGTGCCAGGGCGTCTGCTTGGTCGTTGTCGTTTCTTGGCACATGGAGGAACTCGCACCCCTCGAAATATCCACTGAGTTGCTGCACGAGGAAATGGTAACTCGCCACGTTTGCATCTTTGGCGTCTCAGTCGCCAGACAACTGCTGGACCACTTAGTCCGAGTTGCCATAACACAGGATCTGGCGAATGCCAAGTTCTTTGGAAAGCCGGAGCCCGTGAATGAGCGCCTCGTATTCGGCGACGTTGTTGGAGGCGGCAAAGTGGATTTGTAGTGTGTATTTGAGCTTGTGGCCTTTAGGAGAAGTGAGGACAACGTCGGCTCCCAAGCCAGTGCGCATCTTGTAGCCGTCGAAATGCATCCGCCAATGGGTGGAGTCAGGTGTTGGTGGTACGTACTGGGTCTCGGCCTAGTCGACGAGGAAGTCGGCCAGTGCTTGTGACTTGATGGAGGTGCGGGGCTGGTAGTAGATGGTGTAGGGAGCTAGCTCTATGGCCCATTTGGCCACTCGGCCAGAAGCATCTCGGCTTCCGATGATCTCGACAAGTGGGGCCGTGCAGACCACAGTGATTGGATGCTCTTGAAAGTAAGGCTTCAACTTCTTGGTGGCAAAGTGCACGCCATAGCACATCTTCTGGTAGTGGGGGTAGTTCTGCTTGGAGGTCGACAGCACTTCGCTCAGGTAATATACCGGTCTCTGGACAGGTAGTGTCTTGCCTTCCTCCTTGCGTTCCACTACAATGACTGTGCTGACTACCCGGCTGGTGGCGGCGATGTACAAGAGCATGGGCTCCTTATGAGTCGGAGCCGCCAGAACGGGTGGAGTAGTCAACATCTTCTTCAACTAGAGAAAGGCTTCATCCTCCTTGTGGTTCCACTCGAAAAAAGTGGTCTTCTTCATGAGCTGATATAAGGGGAGAGCTTTCTCGCCCAGCTGACTGATGAATCGGCTGATGGACGCCAAGCAGCCAGTGAATTTTTGCACGTCCATCAGTCGGCTGGGTACCTCCATCCTCTCAATGGCCTTGATCTTTACAGGATTGCACTTTATGCTGCGTTCAGAGACCAGGAAGCCAAGGAGTTGGCCGGCTGGTACTCCGAAAGCGCACTTCTCAGGGTTGAGCTTGATCTGGAATCGGCGCAGGTTCTCAAAGGTCTCCTTGAGGTCTTCCAGCAGTGTTCCACGCTTCTCCATCTTCACCACCACATCGTCCATGTAGACGTGGGCGTTTCTGCCGAGTTGCTTGAGGAGGCACTTCTGCATGCAACGCTGAAAGGTGGCGCCGGCATTCCTCAAGCCGAACGTCATGGTTAGGTAGCAGAATGCTCCAAACGGTGTGATGAAGGCAGTCTTCAGTCTGTCAGCCGGGTTCATCTTGATCTGGTGATATCCTGAATATGCATCCAAGAAGCTCAATAGCTCGCATCCGGCTGTGGAGTCTATCACCTGACCAATTCTTGGCAAAGCAAACGGGTCCTTGGGGCAAGCCTTGTTGAGGCTTGTGTAGTCAATACACATTCACCACTGCTTGTTCTTCTTCAGTACCAGGACCGGGTTGGCTAGCCACTCTGGAAAGAATACTTCCATAATGAAGCTGACTGCTAGGAGTCGGGTTATCTCTTCTCCGACAACTCTTCTCTTTTCTTCTGATAGGCGGTGCAAGGGCTGCCTGACTGGCTTTGCATCAGATCGGACATGTAACTTGTGCTCGGCGAATTCTGTCGGTACACCTGGCATGTTTTTGGGGGACCATGCGAAGATGTCCCGATTCTCATGGAGGAAATCGATGAGCTCGTCTTCCTATTTGCTATCGAGGTTTGCGCCCACGACAGCGTACCTCTCTGGGTGCTCCGGATCCAAGGGTATCTTCTTTGTCTCTTTGGCCGGCTTGAACGAACCCTCAGCCTCCGATTCCTTGGGGTTAGGAGACACCTCTAGCTACTTGCCGGCCATCGCCACAACCCGGTCAAGGAGACACTTCTCGGCCGCGATCACCAGGGACTCGACCAACCGACTACTTTCAGCCGCACAAGCAGACGACTTCCGGTAGTCACCGGCTACGGTCAGAATCCCCTTGGAACTAGGCATCTTCATCTTGAGGTAGGCGTAGTGGGGACTGCCATGAACTTGGCCAGGGCGGGTCGGCCAAGTAATGCATGGTATGGGCTCTCGAGATCCACCACCTCAAACCAAACTGACTCTCGGCGGAAGTGATCTTTGTCTCCAAAGAGGACGTCAATCAGGATCTTGCCGATTGGCGAACAGGAAAGGCCAGGAACAATGTCGTGGAACACAGTCCGGCTGTTATGAAGCTGTCTTTGCTTGATACCCAACTTCTCCATGGTGTCCTTATATAGGATGTTGATGTTGTTGCCCCCGTCTATCAGAACTCGCGAGAAATGAGCAGCTCGTCTATCCATGGCAAAGGTGGCATCCAAGACCAAGGCATAAGAGCCCGGACTTGGCATCACCTCTGGGTGATCAGCTCTGCTCCAGCTGATAGGCTTCTCGGACCAGTGCATGAATTCTGGTGTCTCTGATGCTACTGCATTCACCTCTTGCTGCTGCTGCCGCCTGCTGCGTCGATCATCAGCCACGCTGGTAAATACCACATAGGCTCCGTGCTCTTCGGGGTACTCGTCTTGTATTGCGCCGACTGGCCTGACAGCCGGCTGCTGGGGCGGAGGCGGAGCCAGATGCCCAGCAGGCGGGGGAGGTAGGAGGCCGTCTCCTTTGGCGATCCTGGTGAGCCAGTGGCACTTCCGGGTGGTGTGATTCGACGGCTTCGCGCCACTGTGGAACTTGCAAGGACCATCCAGAGTCTGCTCGTATGAGAAAGCCGGCAACCAGTTGGGCTTGCCGCCTTTCTGTCGCTTGGGTGGAGGCTGCCCTTCTGGCTGCTGGTCTTCGACTGTCGCCACCTGCCGGCTGCTGGAAGGCGGCTGTGGGGCCTTGCGCTTGTGGTCGCTCTGCTGTTGTCGCCGACTGGCATCTCCAGCCGGAGTTCTAAGAGCCTGAGGGGCCACTTTGCCAGTCACACTAACTTGAATCTCCGCCTTCACGGAGGAGTCGGCCGTGGCATACTTGTCTGCTATGATCAGCAGCTCGTCGAGGGTTTCTTGCTCGTCGCAAAGCAGCTTGTGCTTGAGGAGGGTGCCTTCTCTGCACCCGGCGGTGAAGTACTCGATAGCCTGCACCTCGTGCACGCCCTCACAAGAGTTCCGGAGCTCGGCCCAACACGTGAGGTAGTCGCGAGTCGACTCGTTGGGGCCTTGCATGCACAAGGAAAGCTGGCGAGGTTTGGGAGGACGCTTATACGTGCTTGTGAAGTTGCGGACGAATGCATTGGTGAAGTCGACCCAGCTGTTGATGCTGCGGGGTTTCAGGCTGTTCAGCCATGTTCGGGCCGTGCCCTGGAGCAAGAGGGGAACGTATTTTACGGCAACACGCTTGTTGCCGTTCGCTATGTTGACGGCCGTGGAGTAGTCAACCAGCCAGTCCTCTGGCTTCACGGAGCCGGTGTACTTGGGCGTGTATCTTGGGAGCGTGAACCCTTTGGGAAAGGGCTCGTCTCAAATGCGGGGCCCGAAACAAGGCGGACCCAACTCGTCTTCTTCTTCCAGCGCTAGGGATCAGTGAAGTCGGACGATCCGGTGGCGGGCGTCATTTTCTCCGACTCCCTCTCGGCGGCCAAGGCGGTCGCCGAGAGTCGGATGGTCAACAGGCGGCGGGGAGACTTGCCTTTCCTTGCGAGGAGGAGGAGGCGGACAGTCATCCCGTCGTTCTACTGCTCTTGGGCGGCCGTCTTGGTCGCACTCTATGGTAATGTGAGTCCGACTGCGGCTGACAGTCGGATCCTTGTCTTTCCTTCCTCGGGCGCCGCCAGTCGGCGTCCGAGACGTCGCGCCTTGGTCTCGGCGTGGAGGCGGGTCGTCATTTTGTTGCTGCAGTGCCTCTATGCGGCAGCCGGCCTCGTTCTGTGTGGCAGTCGTGTCGAGGAGCCGCTGGACTCGCTCCACCATCAGGCGGCGCTCTTCACCCTTGAAGTTGTCCAGCTCGTCCGCCGCCGCCTGGGCGGCTCGAATGTTCTCTGCAGGCGTGGCGTACACAGGGCGATTGCCCCGAATAGGTAGGCGATGGCCACACCGCGCTGCTGGACCGCGCCTAGGCGGCTGGGCCCAATTGGGGCTGGCGAGCCACCTACAGCGTGATCCATATCACGCTGGTAGGCTTCTGACAAGCCTCCCATGCTAGCCAGCTTCTTCGCGCCTTCGACGAGCTGAAGGCGGTGCGCCTCCAACATCTGCGTGTCAGCGTCTTCCGGAATGGGTGCGGTCAAGTCTTGAAGTGCCGCGCCAAGTGGGTCATGCGCTCCTCCGCCGGGAGGCTCGTCATGACCGATGATGAGCACCTCTGTGACGGTGCTTCCGTCACTTGTCGCGTCAGGGAGCGGCTCATCGTAGACCACCATGTTGGTGGGGAACGCGTCGAGCGACGCGGTGTCGGAGTCGACCAGCATCGGGTCGGTGGAGCCTACAGACTCCAAGTCCACGGCAGGCTCGCCGACGACGTGGAGTTAGTCAAGGAGGCCCGCGAGGAGGCTCTCGGGGCCGCCCGTGCCTGCGTCGGATGCAGGCTCGTCGGAGAGGCGAACCTCGCCGACAAGATCGCACTACTAGGGAAAAGCCTAGCAGCAGCGCGGGTTTTCGGCGTTTTAGTAGCGCGGGGGCCGGCGCTACTAATAAGGCGCTACAGCTAACGGATAGCAGTAGCGCTGGTCCACCCGCGCTACTGCTACACAAGTGTTGCAGCAGCGCGCTTACAGGAACCTCGCTGCTGCTAATAGCTATAGCGTGCTTCCCCTGTGCGCGCTACTGCTACAACCGCGCTGATGCTAACTTTTCTCCACTCGCTACTGCTAATTTTAGTAGTTTTTTGGTTTTTTTCGGCATATTTGTTTTGTATTTGAACAGGCTTTATAGAAGAATCTTTAGCACATACAAATGTCATCATGATACACATACAAATGCCTGCGAGACCACAAATGTAACATAGGATATACATACAAATAGTCCCGTCATAATCATCATCCAACACAAAGTGGTATCTTGTCATCATCTCAAAAATAGCGATACATGCAAGTCTCGAATACTTGCAACTACAACGTCATCCATCTAAACAAAGGTATACGCGAGAAGAGCTATCACTATGAGTGAGAGCGGAACTATGCAGTACATGAGATGGCGGTTACGAGTCCTCTCTCGCGGTAGCGTGAACCTCAAGTAACTAGCTTCTCCTTCTTGTCTTCTTTTGAAGCCTTTATGGCTGGCATCCGAGAACCCATTCACTTGTGCCTGACACTCATGCCACTTGTTGTACACCCCCGGAACCTTCCCTTTGTACACGACATAGCAGTTCCATCTCGCCATCAAGAAACTAGGTACCTGTTAGAGACGCATGTTCATGAAGAGGATGTACAATCATATATATGCAACAAAATATACTAGAGAACACCGAAAAAGAAAGGGTTAGCAACTAGATGCAACATACAGTACGCAAATTAATTAACTAGAGGTACGCAGGTCATCGTACGCAAACTAACAAAGTAGCGTTACGCAAGTTCGGCAGGGATCGTGGACATCACAAAGTTGCATCGCTACAAATAGTATACAAGTTCAACTGACACATATCATCATCATCGGCATCATAAATCACTAGAAGTTCCATCCTTCCATATCATCGAGGATGGACCCTAGCTTCTTGAACGGCGTGAGGTCTAGGCGTTGCATGCCTATGCGAGTTCGGACGTCAGCTCGCGATATAGGGCCGTGGTGGAACATCCCCTTCTCATCGATGACTTCTTTCATGATGATCGTCGCAATGTCGCTTTGGATGCGAAAGAAGTCATCTCTAAGTTTATAATCGCTTCTCCATGAGATTCTAGCCACTTGTGGATATGATCATCATTTCTGCTTCTCATGTGAAGATTTTGGTGATCCGTGTTAAACTGAATCATGAGATGGAGAATGTACAATCCATCCTTCTTGCTTGGTTTTGGGACTTGGATGTAGGAGAAGTTAGTTTTATGCGTGAAACCCATCTTCTTGTTCCTTTGTTTCCTGATCTGCATGTGGCCACCTCTAGAGCTGAAGCCTTGGAGAGCATCATCTAGAATATTCATTATGTGGGTGTAGTCTTTTTTCTCGTAGTCTCTGGAAGGATCAAAATACACGGCGTGGGAGACTTGCGGATAAAGAAAGATAAGGACGGCGCGCCCGTTGCTGCGGGGAAAAGACACCTCAAATTATTCCCCATAGAGAGAGAAGGAATGATTGAAATGTATGAAAGGGTTGTTCAAAACTGACTTACTTTGGATGATAAGGCACGAGGACAATTTCCCGGTCCTTATTCTGTACCATGAAGTTTTAGAGGTAGTCCCTAGTAGTTTCACGCTCAAAGTCGCCGAGACTCAAGAAAGACTCGTGCATGTAGTACGGATCCGCCACACAGATTTGCGAGACTTCTTCACTGTTCATGACAGAGCTCATATGTAGCGCAAAAAGGCGGACGATTGTAAAATCGAGCCGCCTTCTCAGAAACATCTCAAAGATATGGTCAAACCGCAGGAAGAACACCTCCGTGGGCCGTGTCTCGACGTAGCACTTCCCCTCAGGCACACGAGCCGCATATGTCGGATATCCTGGATCCTTTGAGGCTAGTAGGCTTTTCTCAGTCGACAGCACATGGTCGTGCAGTCTCCTGAGATCCCCTGATAGTGCCTCCAGCGCTTTCGGCGGTAGCATCGGCTCGCCCGTGAGATGGAACATGGCCGCACCTTTCACGGGTACACGCTCTTCAGAATGCATCGTTTGGCTGCTATGTGCTCTGGCTTCTTTGGAGGTAGCTATCTTCCCCGATCTCTTTCTCTCCTTTTTCTTGGGCACACCTTCTAGACCCTTCCTTAACCCCTGTCCCAGTGTTCCCGGGCTAAGTACTGTACGACCCTCGCGTTGGGATAGTTGAGCCTGTGTTGAGGCGGCATCTTCAGGCATGTCCTGTGAGGATTGCATGAAGAGAGACTTTTTGCAATCCCTGCTACAACCTTCCTGCCTGGGCATATCATCGATATCCTCATTAGCAAGCTAATAGCCCGATTCATCATATGGTTGACTCATCAATTCTATGTCACAGTCATACGCGTTTGTATTGAGGAAAGCCATAGGGTCGACCTCTGTCTCATCATCCATTTTCTGTTCTACAGGACAAATTACATCAGCCAGCACTATTGTACCCCCTTCATCATGTCGTCCGCCGCTCTCACCCGGCACTACAGGAGCTGGTAATTGCGTAGGCGGGGTGGTGGTCTCCGCACATGATTGTTGATGTGTGGTTATTGGTGTGCTCTCGGCCGGCTCCAAACGAATAAGATTCTTCGGCCATAGCAGCACCCAACCCTTGCAGCTTCCAATCCGCGGCGGGGTCTCGTCATCCGCACCCACATGCTGTACTGGAGGAGGCAAATCCTCGTGCCCTGATTTCACACTAGACAAGCTAACCCTGAAGTGTCCAGCAGGGATCGGCTGGTTGTGGAACGTGGGTTGCAAGGGGTCCATTATCATCCCCTTTCCCACGTCCACCTTCTGGCCTTTAATCAAGTAGAGTATGGTGCACGGGGTTTCTTTCGCCTGCAAACACATATGTCTGTGGCGTAAAACATCCGAAAGGCAAAAAAAATGGAATATTATATATATGGTGGTGCGACATGTAATTACCGTGATGACGTCGAGCTCAGCCAAAGATGAAGGCCCACCGAGCGCGCTAGAGACTGAGGACGGGCTGCTATGAGCGGGAGCGGCAGCGAGAGGAGGCCCGGTTGCGTGGGCAAGTGATGGTGCGATGATGTTGTTGTTCATGGAGTTGCTCCTGTTGAAACTGGGCAACGGGAAATCATGTACCATCTTGTCTGGATTTTCCTTCGTCCAGTTGATGATAACAGGAACCAAGTTAGTAGCGAAATCATTTCTGCAGGTAGTTACAGCTGCATTGACTGCCTGCTGTAACAACTCATATTTGTCCTCGGCTGCTTTTTTCGCGTCCTCAGCTGCTTTTTTCTCGACTGCAAGCTTCACCTTCGCGTCGATGTCTGCCTGACTAAACTTCTTTTTCTGCTTCTTGGCCTCCGGGCCCTCATTGTAAAACACCTTCCACGTGGAGCCATCTCCAGCACCGTGCACACAACCATATTGCGGCCGCTGGCCCAAAGGGAGTCCCTTAAGTTCGTTCAAGGCCCGGTTGAGAGGGGTGTCCCACTTGGGCCTCATCGGAGAAGTAGGGTTTTTGGCTGCAAGCTGGTGTTGCTTCTCCAGTAGTCTAATCAATTTCATCGTGATCTTGTCCGTGTAAAAAACCTTTTTCTCCCTGTCCCACTTGTAGCGGGCCCTGATGAAGTCATGCTCCAAGGGGTTGGTGAACTTCGCGAAGGGGTCTGGGAGACCCACGGCTTGACGTTCCGCGTCCTCCTTATCCCATATGGGCCTTTTATCGAGGTAGCCATGGCTTTCGAGGCGATGCTTCCCCGTATTCCTTTGCTGAAGGCTCTTGAATTTCGCAGCCTTAGCTTTGGCGTCCTCGGTAGCACAAGTATCTTTGAACTTTTCGAACTCCTCTTCCGTAAGTGTCGGATTTTCCTCCAGAATCTTGGACAGGGGTTCCTTAGCCTCAATAGCTCATTTCACCCTCGATTTCTAGGAGGCCAAATCATTACTGAACATGCCCATGGCGTGATTGTTAATCTTTTTCATCTTCGGATCATCCCACAGTTGTTCTACGTTATCATCCCAATCGGGGAACTTGAAAATCTTGTGCAACTTCGTTACTCCTTAAGTCATCGTCATTGATGCTCGCGCATTCCCATAGGATGCATCATACTTGGTTCCCATAGCACTTGCAAGGTTCTTCCGGCTCTAACGGCTCAAACTTGCCAGGTGCCATCTTTGTGATCACAAGTCGTCCAATCCCTAGTTTGTTAGGTTTTCGTATCCTCTGCTTCTTATGCCTCTTTTTGGTACCGACATCGGCGCCGGTATCTTCCCCGGTGGTACCTTCCCCACCGGTCTCGGCGCCGCCATCGGTGCCGGCACCGTCGGTGTCGGTGTCGGTGTCAGTACCATCATCGAGGCGGACCTGCAAACCTTCCTTAGCAGTCAAAAAGTCGAGGTAGTCTTGTTCACCCTCATAATCCATCTCATCTGCATCTTGGTCAGAAGGCCCAGTTTCTTCGTTGTTCGACATGTTTCCTATGATTAAGTGTCCTCATTTATTTCTAAAAGTATGAATAAATGAGAAATGAGATAAAAAAGAAATCTATGTGCCAGCACTCGATATGCCAACTATGTAGCACAAATCATGCCTTTATTCACGAGAAATTTCGGCATGACCTTTGCTAAAAATGGACATATCGAGCGCCTGAAATTCACCGGAACAGAAATGAATCAACATTCCGGCGTAACATAGGCAACTCGGATCATTTACCAAAACATGACATATCCACATATCACATGTCCAGTTCAAACTTGCATATAAATTCAGCAAATTTTGAAACCTATCTAAATTCATAACTAAATGGATAACCTAATTAACATAACTAAAACCTAAGTAAATTAACCCTAGCTAGCAGAGAGAGAGAGGGGGGGTGGTTTACAGAGGGTGCAGGGCGAGGAGGCAGGCCCGACGACGGCCGAGGTTGGGAGGGGAGGAAGCAGAGGAGGGAGGCGAGGGCCGACGGGTCGGGGGCGAGCGCCGGCGCCGGGGGCGAGCGCGCCTAGGTCG
>NC_041388.1:691386439-691398000 GCF_002162155.2 Triticum dicoccoides
GGGGTCGGGCATGGCGGGGTCGGGGGCGAGCGCGCCGAGGTCGGGGGCGGGTGCGACGGGGCCGGGAAGAGAGAGTGGGGATTTGGGGGAAAAGAGGTGGGATGAAGCAGGGAGAGGGAGAATTTTGGGATAAGTGGATGTAGCAGTAGCGCGTTTACACGAAACGCGCTACTACTATTATGAGCAGCTATAGCGATTTTCTGCAGAAACCGCTACTGCTACCTTGACTAGTTGTAGCTCTTTTTCACTAAAGCGCTACTGCTATAACCAGTTTCCCTTTTTTCTTTTCCTCGGCATAATAGGAACATATATATTACATCATTGGACCCTTGCATAATAATGGCTATGTGTGTATACAAAATAGGAACATATATATATATTACATCATTTGACCCATGCAAAATAATGGCTAATTAAGTGTGTATACAAAATAGGAACATATATTTCCATTTTGCAAAAGCATGATATATTAATCACACCTCTATCTTGAGATCGAGCACACGGTGGAGATGATGATGTAGGGAGGTCAAAAGTGCACAAAGCTCTTCTTGACAAAGAAAGATCTAGTTAGGGGCAAATAGGTCACTTAACTAAATGCTACATCTACCTAGCTAGCTAACTTGGGAGGAGACAACTTCAACTAGTGGAGGGGGAGGAAAAAGAGAAAGGAGAGGAATTAATGGAGGTGGTGTAGTTATAGCTAGGAGTAATGAAAAGAGAGAAAGGTAGGTAGAAGAGGGAGAGTAATGGGGGGAGAAGTATTGAGGAAGAAGAAGAGTGAGAGAGGGAGGATGTGGGAGGTAGGGGAAAGGGAGGAGAGGAGATGGGGAGGGGAGGTGGAAAAGGTGGTGGGTGCTGCGTCTTAGCAGTAACGCGGGAGAGAAAGCGCGCTGCTGCTAAGAGCGTAGCAACAGCGCGCTTTCCTGATACGCGCTACTGCCAAACGGGCCAACCCTGTGCACAATTTCAAAATTAGCAGCAGCTAGGTGACAAAAAAGCGTGCTGCTACTATGGCATTAGCAGCAACGCGCTCCCTGCACCACGCTACTGGTAAACTTATGTCGTTGTGTACTGTCGATTTTTGTAGCAGCATGGTTTAAGAGTCATGCGCTACTGCTAAGTTTGCACCAGTAGCGAGCTTTCCGTAGCCGCGCTGCTACTACTTAGCAGCAACGCCTATTTTTATGCCGCGCTGCTGCTAAGATTCTGTGTATAAGGTTTTCCCTAGTAGTGTCGGCGAGGCAGCTGGCCGCGCAGGTGATCTCGCCAGGGAGGAAAAGGGTTCCCGTCCAGAGCAGGTCTCCGGACGACGGTGCACCAGGCCCCATGGTGGGTGCCAAATGTCGGGGGTTAGGTGCGACATATGCAAAAGGATGGCTTATCATGGTGGGGGCGAGTAGAACATCACCGGTGCCTAGAAACGGGATAGGGCGAAGGCATGCACGCCGGTGAATCTTACCCAGCTTCGGGGATCTCCGTGGAGATAATACCCCTACTGCTGCTCTGCGGGGTCTCCGCAAGATCACTATGGCAAAGTGTGTACACAGTTGCTCCTTGAGCTGTTTTCTGGAGGTAGGAGAAGGCAAGGCTAGCTCTCTCCTTCCTATATGATCTGATCTAGTGCTAATGGATTCCCACCCTTTGCATGGGTGCCCTGGGGGGTTTATATAGGCCTACCCCCCAGGGGTACATAGGTAATCCGGCTGGACACAAGCCCAGCCGTCAGTCTCTCTGGCCGCCGTCTTATCCGCCAACTCCTGTGGCCCGCCGACTGGCTCGGTACGGAGCCGACAGGCCGCGTCCGCCGCGGGCGGGTCTTGTCGGCGGTAGATTACTGTAGCCGTGCCTCTAATGACGCGGGCTCGGTCATGGGTGTTGGAAATATGCCCTAGAGGCAATAATAAAATGATTATTATATTTCCTTGTTCAAGATAATTGTCTATTAATCATGCTATAATTGTATTATCCGGAAATCGTAATACATGTGTGAATACATAGACCACAATGTGTCCCTAGTGAGCCTCTAGTTGACTAGCTCGTTGATCAACAGATAGTCATGGTTTCCGGGCTATGGACATGGGGATGTCATTGATAATGGGATCACATCATTAGGAGAATGATGTGATGGATAAGACCCAAAGCTAAGCATAGCACAAAGATCGTGTACTTCGTTTGCTGTAGCTTTTCTAGATGACAAGTATCATTTCCTTAGACCATGAGATTGTGCAACTCCCGGATACCGTAGGAGTGCCTTGGGTGTGCCAAACATCACAACGTAACTGGGTGACTATAAAGGTACATTACAGGTATCTCCGAAAGTGTCTGTTGGGTTGGGACGAATCGAGACTGGGATTTGTCACTCCGTATGACGGAGAGGTATATCTGGGCCCACTCGGTAATGCATCATCATAATGAGCTCAATGTGATCAAGTGGTTGATCACGGGATCATGCATTACGGTACGAGTAAAGTGACTTGCCGGTAACGAGACTGAACAAGGTATTGGGATACCGACGATCGAGTCTCGGGCAAGTAACATACCGATTGACAAAGGGAATTGAGTATGGGATTGATTAGGTCCTCGACATCATGGTTCATCCGATGAGATCATCGAGGAGCATGTGGGAGCCAACATGGGTATCCAGATCCCACTGTTGGTTATTGACCAGAGAATCGTCTCGGTCATGTCTGCTTGTCTCCCGAACCCGTAGGGTCTACACACTTAAGGTTCGGTGACGCTAGGGTTGTATATATATGAGTATGCAGTAATCTGAAAGTTGTTCGGAGTCCCATATGAGATCCTGGATGTCACTAGGAGTTCCGGAATTTTCCAAAGGTGAAGAATTATATATAGGAAGTGTAGTTTCGGCCATCGGGAAATTTTCGGGGTCACCGGTATTGTACCGGGACCACCGGATGGGTCCCGGGGGTCCACCGGGTGGGGCCACCCATCCCGGAGGGCCCCATGGGCTGAAGTGGGGAGGGGAACCAGCCCATAGTGGGCTACTGCGCCCCCCCCTTGGGCCCCCCATGCGCCTAGGGTTGGGAACCCTAGGGGAGGGGGCGCCTCCACTTGCCTTGGGGACTACTCCACCCCCCTTGGCCGCCGCCCCCCCTAGGAGATCCCATCTCCTAGGGCCAGCGCACCCCCCTAGGGGGCCTATATAAAGGGGGGGAGGGAGGGCAGCCGCACCTCAAGCCTTGGCGGCTCCCTCTCCCCTGCTACACCTCTCCCTCTCGTAGAAGCTCGGCGAAGCCCTGCTGCGATCACTGCTGCCTCCACCACCACGCCGTCGTGCTGCTGGATCTTCATCAACCTCTCCTTTCCCCTTGCTGGATCAAGAAGGAGGAGACGTCATCCACTCCGTACGTGTGTTGAACGCGGAGGTGCCGTCCGTTCGGCACTTGGTCATCGGTGATTTGGATCACGGCGAGTATGACTCCATCATCCCCATTCTCTTGAACGCTTCCACACGCGATCTACAAGCGTATGTAGATGCCCTCTCCTCTCGTTGCTAGTTGACTCCATAGATTGATCTTGGTGAAACGTAGGAATTTTTTTTTGTTTTCTACAACGTTCCCCAACAGTGGCATCATGAGCTAGGTCTATGCGTAGTTACTATGCACGAGTAGAACTCAAAGTAGTTGTGGGCGTCGATATTGCCAATTTGATTGCCGTTACTAGTATTATCTTGATTCGGCGGCGTCGTGGGATGAAGCGGCCCGGACCAACCTTACACGTACGCTTACGTGAGACCGGTTCTACCGACTGACATGCACTAGTTGCATAAGGTGGCTGGCGGGTGTCTGTCTCTCCCACTTTAGTCGGATCGGATTCGATGAACAGGGTCCTTATGAAGGGTAAATAGAAATTGGCAATTCACGTTGTGGTTTTGGCGTAGGTAAGAAAACGTTCTTGCTAGAACCCTATTGCAGCCACGTAAAAACTTGCAACAACAATTAGAGGACGTCTAACTTGTTTTTGCAGCAAGTGTTTTGTGATGTGATATGGCCAAAGTTGTGATGAATGATGAATGATATATATGTGATGTATGAGATCATGTTCTTGTAATAGGAATCACGACTTGCATGTCGATGAGTATGACAACTGACAGGAGCCATAGGAGTTGTCTTTATTTATTTATGACCTACGTGTCAACATAAACGTCATGTAATTACTTTACTTTATTGCTAAAGCGTTAGCCATAGTAGTAGAAGTAATAGTTGGTGAGCAACTACATGGAGACACGATGATGGATATCATGATGATGGAGATCATGGTGTCATGCCGGTGAAAAGATGATCATGGAGCCCCAAGATGGAGATCAAAGGAAGCTATATGATACTGGCCATATCATGTCACTATTATTTGATTGCATGTGATGTTTATCATGTTTTTGCATCTTGTTTACTTAGAATGATGGTAGTAAATAAGATGATCCCTCATAATAATTTCAAGAAAGTGTTCCCCCTAACTGTGCACCGTTGCGACAGTTCATTGTTTCGAAGCACCACGTGATGATCGGGTGTGATAGATCCCAACGTTCACATACAACGGGTGTAAGACAGATTTACACATGCAAACACTTAGGTTGACTTGACGAGCCTCGCATGTACAGACATGGCCTCGGAACACAGAAGACCGAAAGGTCGAGCATGAGTCGTATAGAAGATACGATCAACATGAAGATGTTCACCGATGTTGACTAGTCCGTCTCACGTGATGATCGGACACGGCCTAGTTAACTCGGATCATGTTATACTTAGATGACTGGAGGGATGTCTATCTGAGTGGGAATTCATTAAACAATTTGATTAGATGAACTTACTTATCATGAACTTAGTCTAAAATCTTTACAACATGTATTGTAGATCAAATGGCCAATGTTGTCCTCAACTTCAACGCGTTCCTAGAGAAAACCAAGCTGAAAGACGATGGCAGCAACTATACGGACTGGGTCCGGAACCTGAGGATCATCCTCATAGCAGCCAAGAAAGATTATGTCCTACAAGCACCACTAGGTGAAGCACCTGCTCTCCCTGCAGAACAAGATGTTATGAACGCTTGGCAGACACGTGCTGATGATTACTCCCTCGTTTAGTGCGGCATGCTTTACAGCTTAGAACCGGGGCTCCAAAAGCGTTTTGAGCGACATGGAGCATATGAGATGTTCGAAGAGCTGAAAATGGTTTTCCAAGCTCATGCCCAGGTCGAGAGATATGAAGTCTCCGACAAGTTCTTCAGCTGTAAGATGGAGGAAAATAGTTCTGTCAGTGAGCACATACTCAAAATGTCTGGGTTGCATAACCGCTTGACTCAGCTGGGACTTAATCTCCCGGATGACGCGGTCATTGACAGAATCCTTCAGTCGCTTCCACCAAGCTACAAGAGCTTTGTGATGAACTTCAATATGCAGGGGATGGAAAAGACCATTCCTGAGGTATTTGCAATGCGGAAATCAGCAGAGGTAGAAGTCAAAAAGGAACATCAAGTGTTGATGGTGAATAAAACCACTAAGTTCAAGAAAGGCAAGGGTAAGAAGAACTTCAAGAAGGACGGCAAGGGAGTTGCCGCGCCCTGTAAGCAAGCTGCCGGCAAGAAGCCAAAGAATGGACCCAAGCCCGAGACTGAGTGCTTTTATTGCAAGGGAAGTTGTCACTGGAAGCGGAACTGCCCCAAATACTTAGCGGACAAGAAGGCCGGCATCACAAAAGGTATATGTGATATACATGTAATTGATGTGTACCTTACCAATACTCGTAGTAGCTCCTGGGTATTTGATACCGGTGCAGTTGCTCACATTTGTAACTCAAAGCAGGAGCTGCGGAATAAGCGGAGACTGGCGAAGGACGAGGTGACGATGCGCGTCGGGAATGGTTCCAAGGTCGATGTAATCGCCGTCGGCACGCTACCTCTACATTTACCTACGGGATTAGTTTTAAACCTCAATAATTGTTATTTAGTGCCAGCTTTGAGCATGAACATTGTATCAGGATCTCGTTTAATATGAGATGGATACTCATTTAAATCCGAGAATAATGGTTGTTCTATTTAGATGAGAGATATGTTTTATGGTCATGCTCCGATGGTGAATGGTTTATTCTTAATGAATCTCGAGCGTAATGCTACACATATTCATAGTGTGAATACCAAAAGATGTAAGGTTGATAATGATAGTCCCACATACTTGTGGCACTGCCGCCTTGGTCACATAGGTGTCAAACGCATGAAGAAGCTCCATGCAGATGGACTTTTAGAGTCTCTTGATTACGAATCATTTGACACATGCGAACCATGCCTCATGGGTAAGATGACCAAGACTCCATTCTCAGGAACAATGGAGTGAGCAACCAACTTATTGGAAATCATACATACTAATGTGTGCGGTCCAATGAGTGTTGAGGCTCGCGGTGGCTATCGTTATGTTCTCACCCTCACCGATGACTTAAGTAGATATGGGTATGTCTACTTAATGAAACACAAGTCTGAAACCTTTGAAAAGTTCAACGAATTTCAGAGTGAGGTTGAGAATCAACGTGACAGGAAAATCAAGTTGTTGCGATCAGATTGTGGGGGAGAATACTTGAGTCACGAATTTGGCACACACTTAAGAAAATGTGGAATAGTTTCACAACTCACGTCGCCTAGAACACCTCAGCGTAATGGTGTGTCCGAACATCGTAATCGCACTCTATTAGATATGGTGCGATCTATGATGTCTCTTACCAATTTACCGCTATCATTTTGGGGCTATGCTTTAGAGACTACCGCATTCACTTTAAATAGGACTCCATCGAAATCCGTTGAGACGACACCGTATGAATTATGGTTTCGGAAGAAACCTAAGCTGTCGTTTCTAAAAGTTTGGGGATGCGATGCTTATGTCAAGAAACTTCAACCTGAAAAGCTCGAACCCAAGTCGGAAAAATGCGTCTTCATTGGATACCCTAAAGAAACTATTGGGTATACCTTCTACCTCAGATCCGAAGGCAAGATCTTTGTTGCCAAAAATGGCTCCTTTCTAGAGAAAGAGTTTCTCTCGAAAGAAGTGGGAGGAAAGTAGAACTTGATGAAGTATTACCTCTTGAACCGGAAAGTGGCGCAACTCAGGAAAATGTTCCTGAGGTGCCTGCACCGACTAGAGAGGAAGTTAATGATGATGATCATGAAACTTCAGATCAAGTTGCTACTGAACTTCATAGGTCCACAAGGACACGTTCCGCACCAGAGTGGTACGGCAACCCTGTCTTGGAAATCATGTTGTTAGACAACGGTGAACCTTCGAACTATGAAGAAGCAATGGCGGGCCCGAATTCCGAGAAATGGCTGGAAGCCATGAAATCCAAGATAGGATCCATGTATGAAAACGAAGTATTGACTTTGACTGACTTGCCCGATGATCGGTGAGCCATAGAAAATAAATGGATCTTTAAGAAGAAGACAGACGCGGATGGTAATGTGACCATATTTGAAGCTCGGCTTGTCGCTAAGGGTTATCGACATGTTCAAGGGGTTGACTACGATGAGACTTTCTCACCTGTAGCGAAGCTGAAGTCCGTCTGAATAATGTTAGCAATTGCCACATTCTATGATTATGAGATATGGCAAATGGACGTCAAAACGGCATTCCTTAATGGTTTCCTTAAGGAAGAATTGTATATGATGCAGCCGGAAGGTTTTGTCGATCCTAAGAATGCTGACAAGGTGTGCAAGCTCCAACGCTCGATTTATGGGCTGGTGCAAGCATCTCGGAGTTGGAACATTCGCTTTGATGAGATGATCAAAGCGTTTGGGTTTATGCACACTTATGGAGAAGCCTGCATTTACAAGAAAGTGAGTGGGAGCTCTGTAACATTTCTCATATTGTATGTGGATGACATACTGTTGATGGGAAATGATATAGAATTCTAGGAAAGCATAAAGGCCTATTTGAATAAGTGTTTTTCAATGAAGGACCTTGGAGAAGCTGCTTATATATTAGGCATCAAGATCTATAGAGATAGATCGAGACGCCTCATTGGTCTTTCACAGAGTACGTACCTTGACAAGATATTGAAGAAGTTCAAAATGGATCAGTCAAAGAAGGGGTTCTTGCCTGTATTGCAAGGTACGAGATTGAGCTTGGCTCAATGCCCGACCATGGCAGAAGATAGACAAAAGATGAGTGTCATCCCCTATGCCTCGGCCATAGGGTCTATCATGTATGCTATGTTGTGTACCAGACCTGATGTAAACCTTGCCGGGAGTTTGGTAGGAAGGCACCAAAGTAATCCCGGCATGGAACACTAGACAGCGGTCAAGAATATCCTGAAGTACCTGAAAAGGACCAAGGAAATGTTTCTCGTTTATGGAGGTGACGAAGAGCTCGTCGTAAAGGGTTACGTCGATGCTAGCTTCGACACAGATCTGGATGACTCTAAGTGACAAACCGGATACGTGTATATTTTGAATGGTGGGGCAGTAAGCTGGTGCAGTTGCAAGCAAAGCGTTATGGCGGGATCTACATGTGAAGTGGATTACATGGCGGCCTCGGAGGCAGCACACGAAGCAGTCTGGGTGAAGGAGTTCATTACCGACCTAGGAGTCATACCCAATGCGTCGGGCCCAATGACTCTCTTCTGTGACAACACTGGAGCTATTGCCCTTGCCAAGGAGCCTAAGTTTCACAGGAAGACCAGGCATATCAAGCGGCGCTTCAACTCCATTCGTGAAAGTGTTCAAAATGGAGACATAGAGATTTGTAAAGTACATACGGACCTGAATGTAGCAGATCCATTGACTAAACCTCTCCCTAGAGCAAAACATCATCAACACCATAATTCCATGGGTGTTTGATTCATCACAATGTAACTAGATGATTGACTCTAGTGCAAGTGGGAGACTGTTGGAAATATGCCCTAGAGGCAATAATAAAATTATTATTATATTTCCTTGTTCATGATAATTGTCTATTATTCATGCTATAATTGTATTATCCGGAAATCGTAATACATGTGTGAATACATAGACCACAATGTGTCCCTAGTGAGCCTCTAGTTGACTAGATCGTTGATCAACATATAGTCATGGTTTCGTGGCTATGGACATGGGGATGTCATTGATAACGGGATCACATCATTAGGAGAATGATGTGATGGACAAGACCCAAAACTAAGCATAGCACAAAGATTGTGTAGTTCGTTTGCTGTAGCTTTTCTGGATGACAAGTAGCATTTCCTTAGACCATGAGATTGTGCAACTCCCGGATACCGTAGGAGTGCCTTGGGTGTGCCAAACGTCACAACGTAACTGGGTGACTATAAAGGTACATTACAGGTATCTCCGAAAGTGTCTATTGGGTTGGGACGAATCGAGACTAGGATTTGTCACTCCGTATGACGGAGAGGTATCTCTGGGCCCACTCGGTAATGCATCATCATAATGAGCTCAATGTGTTCAAGTGGTTGATCACGGGATCATGCATTACGGTACGAGTAAAGTGACTTGCCGGTAACGAGACTGAACAAGGTATTGGGATACCGACGATCGAGTCTCGGGCAAATAACGTACCGATTGACAAAGGGAATTGAGTACGGGATTGATTAGGTCCTCGACATCGTGGTTCATCCGATGAGATCATCGAGGAGCATGTGGGAGCAAACATGGGTATCCAGATCCCGCTGTTGGTTATTGACCAGAGAATCGTCTCGGTCATGTCTGCTTGTCTCCTGAACCCGTAGGGTCTACACACTTAAGGTTCGGTGATGCTAGGGTTGTATAGATATGAGTATGCAGTAATCTGAAAGTTGTTCGGAGTCCCGGGTGAGATCCTAGACGTCACGAGGAGTTCCGGAATTGTCCAAAGGTGAAGAATTATATATAGGAAGTGTAGTTTCGGCCATCGAGAAAGTTTCGGGGTCACCGGTATTATACCGGGACCACCGGATGTGTCCCGGGGGTCCACCGGGTGGGGCCACCCATCCCGGAGGGCCCCATGGGCTGAACTGGGGAGGGGAACCAGCCCATAGTGGGCTGGTGCGTGCCCCCCCCCTTGGGCGCCCCATGCGCCTAGGGTTGGGAACCCTAGGGGAGGGGGCGCCTCCACTTGCCTTGGGGGCTACTCCACCCCCCTTGGCCGCCGCCCCACCTAGGAGATCCCATCTCCTAGGGCCGGCGCACCCCCTAGGGGGCCTATATAAAGGGGGGAGGGAGGGCAGCCGCACCTCAAGCCTTGGCGCATCCCTCTCCCCTGCTACACCTCTCCCTCTCGCAGAAGCTCGGCGAAGCCCTGCTGCGATCACTGCTGCATCCACCACCACGCCGTCGTGCTGCTGGATCTTCATCAACCTCTCCTTCCCCCTTGCTGGATCAAGAAGGAGGAGACGTCATCCGCTCCATACGTGTGTTGAACACGGAGGTGCCGTCCGTTCGGCACTTGGTCATCTGTGATTTGGATCACCTCGAGTACGACTCCATCATCCCCGTTCTCTTGAACGCTTCCGCACGCGATCTACAAGGGTATGTAGATGCACTCTCCTCTCGTTGCTATTTGACTGCATAGATTGATCTTGGTGAAACGTAGGAAATTTTTTTTGTTTTCTGCAACGTTCCCCAACAATGGGGTCGTGGCGACAGCTCTGCCGTCTAGCGGGCGATCTCTGTGGCCACTCCCTGTCACGTCTGGTTAATGGCGCGTGGGGCCCGTGGGAGGGGTCGGCCGACTCCTGGGGGCCGACTCCCAACCTGGCCGACTGGTGGTGCTCTCACCGTCTTCCGTACGCCCGCCGACTGGTGGGACCCATCGTCCCTGGGTCGTACCGGCAGGCCGTCGTGGGCACAGGACTCCGCCCTTTGGGGCTGACGTCAGGGCCGGCATGGCAACAGTGTCGCACCGCGCGAAGATCTCCACGGGTACGGCGTACTGTAGCCACGCCTGCCCTTAGAAAAGGGGTGGGAGTGGACCTTACTGTGGCCACTCCCCGTCACGTCCCTCTTTATGAGGGCATGGGGGTTGTTGGCGTCGCAGGCCAACTCCCCAAGGCCGGCTTCTCTGGAAGTCTCCAGTCAGGAGTCGGCTCATCCTGAAGTCGTCCCTGGGACTCGGCCGCGAGTGGGCAGTCGGCCGCCTCGCCGCCGACTCTCAGAAGGCGGCTCTTCATCCTGGGGTCTCGAGGGGTGCAGCCTGCCCCGATGTCTTGAAAGGTTCTAAGCCTGGGTTAGCCTACTCGTGGCCCATTACTCCGACAGACTGGTCGAATGTGATAGGGGTCTTTGACCATTTTAGATACGTTCACTAGTAGAAAAGGGGGCTTTGGTCCAGGCCGGGTAAGCCCATTAGTCCCGGTTCAGTCCAGAACCGGGACCAATGGGTGCATTTATCCCGGTTCGTGCGGCTAAGGCATTAGTCCCGGTTCACCTGGGCCCTTTAGTCCCGATTCGTGCCACGAACCAGGACTAAAGGGTGCGATGCCCATTGGTCCCGGTTGGTGGCACCAACCGGTACTAAAGGTTAGACCTTTAGTCCGGGTTGGTGCCACCAACCGGGACTAATGGGCTTTGAGGCATTAGTACCGGTTCATGGC
>NC_041388.1:691398465-691417801 GCF_002162155.2 Triticum dicoccoides
AAAATAAAATAAGCTTCCCATGTGATATGTGGTCTAGTTGTTGGGAAAATTTACAAATATGAATTTCGACTTTATTCACAAAATCTCTCTGGAATTTGTAAAATGGTCATAACTTTTGCATACGAACTCGGATTAAAAAGTTTTTATATGAAAAATCATCTACTCGAAAAGTTACATCTGATGGAGACTGCCTACATCAAGAAGTATTAGTGTTACTAAATAATTATTCAAGAATATTAGTGTTATTAAATAATTATTTCATCTTTTTTGAATTTTGGTCAAATCTGGTCAAACTATGGTCAAACTGTGGTCAAACAATGGTCAAACTACTTATTCAAGAAATATTATTGTTACTAAAAAATAATTGTTTTTTAGAACAATAGTTTGAAACTCAAACAGTGAAATATGTGACTTCATGCTCAAGCTAAATTCCTGAGGGTTAATAGGATTGACATCTTACTATTGTCAGGAAAACAACAAGTGCAGACTTGGAAACGAGGGAGAATAGAACCCGGAAGTTAAGCGTGCTCAGGCTGGAGTAGTGAGAGGATGAGTGACCGTTCAGGAAGTTAGATGATTTGGAATGATGAGGGGTGATTAGAGATTAAATTGAGCAGTGATGAGGGGTGATTAGAGATTAGAGGTTAAAATAATTCAGAAATTTGAAAATAAAAAAATTTCAAAAAAAATTCAAAAAAAAATCAGAAAATTTCCTTTAGTACCGGTTGGTGTTACCAACCGGGACTAAAGGTGGACCGGCCACGTGGAGGGCCTTTAGTCTCGGTTCTGGATTGAACCGGGACTAAAGGGTCAGGGCATTAGTACCGACCCTTTAGTCCCGGTTCCAGAACCGGGACTAAAGGCCCTTACGAACCGGGACTAAAGGCCCTTTTCTACCAGTGGTTGTTGTTGCCGAAGCAACCATATTCACTTCCCTGTTAATCACTTTCAGTCGACTTATGCTTTCGACGTCAACAAAGAGCACCAGGGTGGAATTGACATTGGGAAATCCATCATCATCCTCTTCTTTGTCCTCGTCCTTATCAGTCTCCTTCTCTTTTTCACTGGGTTGTTTTTCTCGGAACTGCTGAATAAGGACTCGGCATTGTCGAGTCGTATGCTTGGGATAAACTAGATTCCCCTCTTCATCCTTCTTGATGTGAATGCGACATGGTAAATGCAACACATCGTTACCGGCTGCATCTTTAACATTTTTAGGGGTCCAGGGTCCTTTAGGTTTTCCTTTAGCCTTTCCTTGGATTGCAGCTGCAACCTCTCCAGGTGCTGCAGGTTCTGCCTTGCATTTCTGCTTCCGATTGGAATTTCCTCCACTAGTGTCTTGGCCGACTGGTTTGCTCTTGCCACTGCGGATTCATTCTTCTTCTCCTCCGTTTGGCTGGAGTGAGGTGGCGGCGGCTGGACATTGTCCAGCCAGTTAGGGTTTGATCTGCGCGGGAATTTCGAAGGGAGACACATATTTATAGGTAGACGGAGCTAGGAGAGTCCAAATGAGGTGCAGTTTTCGGCCACGCGATCGTGATCGAACGCTCTAGATGATGGAGAGGGTTTTGGTGGGGCTTGGGCTAATTTGGAAGGGTGTTGGGCTACAACACACACGAGGCCTTTTTGGTCCCTTGGTTAACCGTTGGAGTATCAAATGAAATCCAAATGGTACGAAACTTGACAGGCAGTCTACCGGTAGTAAACCAAGGCCGCTTGGCAAGTCTCGGTCCAATCTGGAAATGTTTAACACCCGCACATGAAAGAAAGGTAGAAATGACCACCGGAGAAGAATGGAGCGCCGGAATGCAAAACGGACAACAGGGAAAATGCTCGGATGCATGAGACAAACATGTATGCAAATGAAATGCACATGATGACATGATATGCAATGCATGACACGCAACCAATGACAAGGCAACAACAGTGAATAACTGGACGACACCTGGCACATCGGTCTCGGGGCGTTACAACACTCCACCACTACGAGAGGATCTCGTCCCGAGATCTAGAATGGCACCGGAGGGAAAATGGAAAAGAGAGAGAAGAGGTAAAACTAAGTTGCTTCTCTGACCAATGAGTGAAACCAAAGAACCTTGAGAGGTTGAACAAATTGAAAGAAAGAATGCAATGGATATGAACGAAGTAGAAAACACTCCATTAGAAAAGAGGAACAAGGAAGAACAAATTCAGGTAGCACTCCGGTTGACAAGAGATGCAAGACTTGATAAGATGAAAGAACTTGAGTAGGGGACACAACACTCACGTTAAATGGATAAACCGAGAAAAGAACAGGATCCTGACAAGAACAAGAAGAAGGTTTGAAGAGAGCAGCAACACAATGCCTCCGGAACAAAAGTAAGAATGGAATGAACAAAGGGAAAACGAGAGCACGCTTACAACAAATGCTAGAACGGAATTGTTGGAAAACCAACAACGAAAAGAATAATCTTGATATGGTCTTATGGAATACATCTCAGATTATCACCATTAATATGGACAGAAGAATTGAATTGATATGGACAAGGAGACAAGAAAGTTATTTCACCGGGAGGATAGATGAAGCACTAGGATCATATATTATCACCATTAATAGCAACAATCCTTAGGGAAAGCTTTAGGTGAAATATAATCCAAGATAACTTCAATGAAGAGGTTGATGGATTGAGAAGAGCTCATGCTCGAAGAAATTGATGGGTTTAAACTATCTCATACTTGACAACTTGCGAATCATGAAACATGAAGGAACATTGTCAAGAAAGACATAACACCATCTCAAAAGATAAGGGGGAACAATTGCACTCCAGATTGCAAGATGAAGAATGCTTGAGCTCCTTAGAAAAGAATCTTGATGAAAACTTCGAGAAGGAATTAAATCCTTTGTGAACCATCATGTAGCCTCCATAAAGAACTCTGGTAATAAAAGAATGATCAAACGAAATGAAGGATGAAAAGAATAAGGTTGAAGCCTTGCAATGATTAGATGGATCTCCATGGTGATATAATTGCGAGAGGTAGGAACTCCAGGAAAATAGAAGATGAAACAATTGAGATCAAGAATTTTATGAGCCTCCGGAATAAGGAATTAATCACTTGGATGAAACAAGAATAAGAATTACATTATGCTTATCCTTCAACAATTTAATTGCTGACAAGCAACGGATTTGACATACTACTTATTCACGTAGAAAGATTAAGATAGAAGTAGCGCAAACTTGAGAAAGTCTTCAACGATCCACCGGTAGAATTGAAACCACGAACGAATTGATACGGAAGAGAAATCTTGAACGAACCACCGTAAGAATTAAAATGAATGAAAATACATGAGAGAGTTTAGATACAAGAGAACAAAGAGATCACGAGCTGATAAGAGAATACTTGAATGATGCACCGGTAAGATTTAGAGAATGAGAACTGAAAGCTGAGAATGAATAAATCTTCTGAAATGATGGGCTCCGGAGAATCAAACTGAAAAGACTCCTGAATTGCTCCGGATGGGTGAAAAGAATTATCACAATCGAAAAATAATTATGAGAGGATGGGAACAAGCTAGAATCATGAATCTTGAAGAGAATGGAGCAAGATTAAAGAGAAACTCTTCTTCGGTCTTCAAAATCCAAGAATGACGACGAGAAGCACCACCATGAATTGTTGAGGCACTCCGGAATGAATAATGGAAAGGTTGAGCCAACGATGAAAAGAATTTGAAAAAAATCTTGGAGGAAGACATTTGCCTGATGATAAATCATTCTTACGTCAAACTTTAGAAGATTTGAGAATAACTCTGGGAGAATAAGAAGAGTCAGGTAAGATCCTGGGAAAAGACCTGTGGGTTAGGGCCCACTCAAAAGAAACAATGTTGAAAAGGTCACTTGGAAGATAGATTACACCGGTTGAATTAAAAGACTTGAAAGAGATAACAATCTCGAAAGAGCTTGAATGAATGAGAATACGCACTAGCATCTTCTGAGATATCTTCAGCACTCTGGAACAAATGAATAGCGAGAAGTGAATTATTATGAGGTGCACCGGCATAAGTAGGCATTGGGAAAAAATAAAAGGAGTATGCTCAATACCAAAGCTTGAATTAATTCCACCGGAGAAGAAAATGAGTGACGAGAGACGAACTTGAAGCTCCGTTAGAATCTTCATGAGAATCACCGGGAAAGAACATGAAGGAAAGGAATGGAGAGACTTCACATGAGGTTAGGTAGTAACTTGATCAGAAGTTTCATGATCATCATCATTAGCTTCCTCACCTACTGGTGTAGGAATCACTGAAACTGATTTCAGTGATGAACTACTTTCCAATAAGGGAGAAGGTACAATTACCTCGTCAAGTTCTACTTTCCTCCCACTCACTTCTTTCAAGAAAAACTACTTCTCTAGAAAGGATCCATTCTTAGCAACGAATATCTTGCCTTCGGATCTGTGATAGGAGGTGTACCCAACAGTCTCCTTTGGGTATCCTATGAAGACACATTTCTCCGATTTGGGTTCGAGCTTATCAGGTTGAAGCTCTTTCACATAAGTATCGCAACCCCAAACTTTAAGAAATGACAACTTGGGTTTCTTGCCAAACCACAGTTCATAAGGTGTCGTCTCAACGGATTTAGATGGTGCCCTATTTAACATGAATGAAGCTGTCTCTAAAGCGTAACCCCAAAACAATAGCGGTAAATCAGTGAGAGACATCATAGATCGCACCATATCTAGTAAAGTACGATTACGACGTTCGGAGACACCATTACGCTGTGGTGTTCCAGGTGGCGTGAGTTACGAAACTATTCTGTATTGTTTCAAATGAAGTCCAAACTCATAACTCAAATGTTCGCCTCCACGATCAGATCATAGAAACTTGATTTTCTTGTTACGATGATTTTCCACTTCACTCTGAAATTCTTTGAACTTTTCAAATGTTTCAGACTTATGTTTCATTAAGTAGATATACCCATATCTTCTCAAGTCATCTGTGAAGGTGAGAAAACAACGATATCCGCCGCGAGCTTCAATGTTCATTGGACCACACACATCAGTATGTATGATTTCCAATAACTCTATTGCTCGCTCCATTGTTCCGGAGAACGGAGTTTTAGTCATCTTGCCCATGAGGCATGATTCGCAAGTACCAAGTGATTCATAATCAAGTGATTCCAAAAGTCCATCATAATGGAGTTTCTTCATGCGCTTTACACCAATATGATCTAAACAGCAGTGCCACAAATAAGTTGCACTATCATTATCAACTCTGCATGTTTTGGCTTCAATACTATGAACATGTGTATCACTACTATCAAGATTTAGTAAAAATAGACCACTCATCAAGAGTGCATGACCATAAAAGATATTATTCATATAAATAGAACAACCATTATTCTCTGATTTAAATGAATAACCGTTTCACATCAAACAAGATCCAGATATAATGTTCATGCTCAACACTGGCACCAAATAACAATTATTCAGGTCTAAAACTAATCCCGAAGGTAGATGTAGAGGTAGCGTGCCGACGGCGACCATATCGACTTTGGAACCATTTCCCACGTGCACCGTCACCTCGTCCTTGGCTAATCTTCGCTTAATCTGTAGCCCCTGTTTCGAGTTGCAAATGTTAGCAACTGAACCAGTATCAAATACCCAGGCACTACTGTGAGCATTAGTAAGGTACACATCAATAACATGTATATCAAATATACATTTCACTTTGCCATCCTTCTTCTCCGCCAAATACTTGGGGCAGTTCCGCTTCCAGTGACTAGTTCCTTTGCAGTAGAAGCACTCAGTCTCAGGCTTAGGTCCAGACTTGGGTTTCTTCACTTGAGCAGCAACTGGTTTGTTGTTCTTCTTGAAGTTCCCCCTCTTCCCTTTACCCTTTTTCTTGAAACTGGTGGTCTTGTTGACCATCAACACTTGATGCTCCTTCTAGATTTTTCTACCTTCGCAGCCTTTAGCATTGCAAAGAGCTCGGGAATCGTCTTATCCATCCCTTGCATATTATAGTTCATCACAAAGCTCTTGTAGCTTGGTGGCAGTGATTGAAGAACTCTATCAATGACACTATCATCAGGAAGATTAACTCCCAGTTGAGTCAAGTGGTTGTGGTACCCAGACATTCTGAGTATATGTTCACTGACAGAACTATTCTCCTCCATCTTACAGCTGTAGAACTTATTGGAGACTTCATATCTCTCAATCCAGGCATTTGCTTGAAATATTAACTTCAACTCCTGGAACATCTCATATGCTCCATGATGTTCAAAACGTCGTTGAAGTCCTGGTCCTAAGCCATAAATCATGGCACACTGAACTATCGAGTAGTCATCAGCTTTGCTCTGCCATGTGTTCATAACATCTGGCGTTGCTCCTGCAGCGGGTTTGTCACCTAGCGGTGCTTCTAGGACGTAATTCTTCTGTGCAGCAATGAGGATAATCCTCAAGTTACGGACCCAGTCCGTGTAATTGCTACCATCATCTTTGAACTTAGCTTTCTCTAGGAACGCATTAAAATTCAGCGGAACAACAGCACGGGCCATCTATCTACAACAACATAGACATGCAAAATACTACCAGGTACTAAGTTCATGATAAATTAAAGTTCAATTAATCAAATTACTTAAGAACTCCCACTTAGATAGATATCTCTCTAATCATCTTAGTGATCACGTGATCCATATTAACTAAACCATGTCCGATCATCACGTGAGATGGAGTACTTTTCAATGGTGAACATCACAATGCTGATCATATCTACTATATGATTTAAGCTCGACCTTTCGGTCTCCAATGTTCCGAGGCCATATCTGCATATGCTAGGCTCGTGAAGTTTAACCCGAGTATTCTGCGTGTGCAAAACTAGCTTGCACCCGTTGTGTGTGAACGTAGAGCTTATCACACCCGATCATCACGTGATGTCTCGGCACGACAAACTGTAGCAACGGTGCATACTCAGGGAGAACAAATATAACTTGAAATTTAGTAAGAGATCATCTTATAATGCTACCGTCGAACTAAGCAAAATAAGATGCATAAAGGATAAAAATCACATGCAATCAATATAAGTGATATGATATGGCCATCATCATCTTGTGCTTGTGATCTCCATCTCCAAAGCACCGTCATGATCACCATCGTCACCGGCTTGACACCTTGATCTCCATCGAAGCATCGTTGTCGCCACGCCAACTATTGCCTCCACGACTATCGCTACCTCTTAGTGATAAAGTAAAGCAATTACATGGCAATTGAATTTCATACAATAAAGCGACAACCATATGGCTCCTGCCAGTTGCCGATAACTGTGTTAAAAACATGATCATCTCATACAATAAAATTTAGCATCATGTCCTGACCATATCACATCACAACACGCCCTGCAAAAACAAGTTAGACGTCCTCTACTTTGTTGTTGCAAGTTTTATGTGGCTGCTACGGGCTGAGCAAGAACCGTTCTTACCTACGCATCAAAAACCACAACACGGTATAGTGATTGCTTTTTGATCTTCAGAAAGAACCCTGTTCATTGAATCCGATTCAACTAAAGCTGGAGAAACAGACACCCACTAGCCACCTGTGTGCGAAGCACGTCGGTAGAACCAGTCTCGCGTAAGCGTACGCGTAATGTTGGTCTGGGCCGCTTCATCCAACAATGCCACTGAATCAAGAATCAACTAGTGACGGCAAGAAATATGTATATATCCACGCCCACAACTCCTTTGTGTTCTACTCGTGCATATTACATCTACACATAAACCTGGCTTGGATGCCACTGTTGGGGAACGCGGTAATTTCAAAAAAAAATCCTACGCACACGCAAGATCGTGGTGATGCATGGCAACGAGAGGGGAGAGTATCGTCTATGTACCCTCGTAGACCATAAGCGGAAGCGTTATGACAACGCGGTTGATGTAGTCATACATGTTCACGATCGACCGATCCTAGTACCGAACGTACGGCACCTCCGCGATCTACACACGTTCAGCTCGGTGACATCCCGCGAACTCACGATCTAGTAGAGCTTTGTGGGAGAGTTTCGTCAGCACGATGGCGTGATGACGGTGATGATGTTGCTACCGGAACAGGGCTTCGCCTAAGCACTGCTACGATATAACCGAGGTGGATTATGGTGGAGGGGGCACCGCACACGGCTAAAAGATCAACTGATCAACTTGTGTGTCCATGGGGTGCCCCCTCCCCTGTATATAAAGGAGTAAAGGAGGGGGAGGGCCAACCCTCTCTATGGCGCGCCCTGGGGGAGTCCTACTCCCTTCCTTTCCTAGTAGAAGTAGGAGCCCTTCCAAGTAGGAGTAGGAGAGGAAGGAAGGAGGAGAGAGGGAGGAAGGAAAAGGGGGCCGGCCCCCCTCCCAATTCGGATTGGGCTTGGGGGGCATGCCTCCCTATTTTCCCTTCCCTCTCCTCTATTCCACTAAGGCCCAATAATACTCCCCGGGGGTTCCGGTAACCTCCCGATACTCTGGAAAGATGCCTGAACCACATGGAACCATTCCGATGTCCAAATATAGGCTTCCAATATATCGATCTTTACGTCTCGACCATTTTGAGACTCCTCGTCATGTCCATAATCAAATCCGGGACTCCAAACTACCTTCGGTACATCAAAACACATAAACTCGTAATACCGATCGTCACCGAACGTTAAGCGTGCAGACCCTACGGGTTCGAGAACTATGTAGACATGACCGAGACTCATCTCTGGTCAATAACCAATAGCCGAACCTAGATCCTCATATTGGTTCCTACATATTCTACGAAGATCTTTATCGGTCAAACCGCATAACGGTATACGTTGTTCCCTTTGTCATCGGTGTGTTACTTGCCCGAGATTCAATCGTCGGTACCTCAATACCTAGTTCAATCTTGTTACCGGCAAGTCTCTTTACTTGTTCCGTAATGCAACACCCCGTAACTAACTCCTTAGTCACATTGCTTGCAAGGCTTATAGTGATGTGCATTACCGAGAGGGCCCAGAGATACCTCTCTGACAATCAGAGTGACAAATCCTAATCCCGATCCATGCCAACTCAACAAACACCATCAAAGACATCTGTAGAGCCCCTTTATAATCACCCAGTTACGTTGTGACGTTTGATAGCACACAAAGTGTTCCTCCGGTATTTGGGAGTTGCATGATCTCATAGTCATAGGAACATGTACAGTTATGGAGAAAGCAAAAGCAACAAACTAAACGATTATCGTGCTAAGCTAACGGATGGGTCAAGTCAATCACATCATTCTCTAATGATGTGATCCCATTAATCAAATGACAACTCATGTTTATGGTTAGGAAAAATAACCATCATTGATTCAACGAGCTAGTCAAGTAGAGGCAAACTAGTGACACTCTGTTTGTCTATGTATTCACACATGTACTAAGTTTCCGATTAATACAATTCTAGCATGAATAATAAACATTTATCATAATATAAGGAAATATAAATAACAACTTTATTATTGCCGCTAGGGCATATTTCCTTCAGTTTTTTATTACGCTTTTTATATATTTGTTTTTTTCTAGTTTCCAAATACATATTGACCCTATGTGATTACAAGTTGGCAAATTTTAGTGCATATGTCCAACATTTTCAGACACGTGATGAAGTTTTTTCCAATACATATAGAACATTTGTCAAACACACAATGAACAATTTTAATACATAACAAACATTTGAAAAAACCCTTTGAATTTTTTTCAAAAATGTCCTGAACATTTTTTAAATCTGTGAATATTTTGTAAATATAAGGTTAAAGATTTTTAAATACATGATGAAATTTTTAAAAGTACATATTGAGATTGTTCAATTACATGTCGAACTTTTTTCACTACACGGTGGAATTTTTTTAAATACACAAAAAAATATTTTAATACATGTTGTCCATTTTTTCAAACACATGATGATCATATCTTCTGAATGGTACGAATATTTTTCTTTAGATATCATGACAATTTCTTAAATATGTGAACATCTTTCTTGAATTGTATAAACGTGTGATTTAATAAAATATGACAAATGCTACATAAGAACCAACATGCTATATAACGAAATAAATAGAATAAGGAAAAGAAATACATAATGAGACTAAACCTACAAAACAATTATGACAGGGATGAAACTAAACCTCCTACAAGGTAGAAATCACTTCAAGTTAAAGAGCCAAAGGGAAAATTTACTTGCTGGTACAGAAGGGTCGTCGGCTTCAGGTCGAGAGATGAAGGCGTGAGTGTCCTTATGGAACATCACCTTCAAAACTGAAAATTTTTGTCTGGAGATTATGTAGGGACTCGGTACCAACAACGGACATTCTTCATCACCGGCATATGGCCACAAGTTCAATCTGCCCATTCTGTTCAGCGGAAGATGGCTGGAAACACGCTTTAATCGACTGCATCTCCGCAAGGTGTGTGTGGTCTTTGTCATCAGAGGAGATGGTGGAAAAGATGTGTGACAACTTGAACTTAAATGCTAAAAATTGGATATTCACAATGCATGAATTATTGACGCATGAAGAGTTCACGCACATGGTGGTCACTCTATGGGCAATATGGAGGTCTAGGCGATGGGCAATACATGAAGAAATCTATGACAGCCCACTACAGATCCATCACTTTATCAGGGCGTTTCTAAGGGATATTGATATACTATCAAAACCAGCACTACCGAATAACATGGGACGGGCTGCTAGGCCAAGTCATTGGCTACCCACGCCACAGGGATATGTGAAGATGAATGTTGATGCTGCAGTTTCTAATGAAAACTTTGGTGTTGTTGGAGTAGTTTGTAGGGATGCTGATGGAATTTTTCTCGGGGCTTCTGCTATCACATTTCAGCACATCCATGATCCTGTTATGTTGGAAGCTATGGCAGTCAGAGAGGCGCTGGCAATCGCGGAGGATTTATATGTTCAGAAGATCCAAGTGGCGTCGGATTGCAAGATAGTTGTGGATGATATCAAGCAGAGATCGGCTGGGGATCATGCAGCTATCATACATGAAATATTAAAGCGATCACATTTTTTCACTGCTTGTAATATTATCCACGAGTTTCGGAGCTCAAATTTCGAGGCTCACAGTCTCGCTAGGCACGCACTTTCCCTTGGGTACGGCCGCCATGTTTGGTTAGGTCCACCCGGGGATTTGATTTGCCTTCCTGTAAACCTTATGACAATTTAAATAAAGCCTAGCATGAATGTCTCAAAAAAAGGTAGAAATCACTTCGTGTACAGTGTAGTTGGCCGGCCCATGAAGGGCGCCCTTGTCCTCCTACGAACTTGAAACCAAAATGTACGAATTTAAGAAATAGTTCACAAATTTGAAAAATGAAAAATTCATGACAACCAAATGTAAAAGAAAAAGGAAACTAAAAGGAAGAAACGGAGAAAAGGAACCAAAAACCAGCATAAAAATTGACAGAAACAAAACAGTAAACAAAAACTGGCCATAAAAAAAGCAAGACCAAGACTACCGCGACGGTGTTAAATGGGCCAGCCCGTTTCGGCCAAGGAGTGTGTGCCGCGTACTGAAAACACTCTATTTGGTGTTGAAGGCACTAAATAGGATTTTGGACCTCGCATGCGTCATATATGTCACATCCCTAACTTCTGGCATTGCACTAGGCTAGCTTCATGTGTGCATCATGTTTAAATTTTTCCTAAACTTGAAATGGGGATGTTCAAACCCTAGCACCAAATGAAATCCAACTAGGATCACAAGGAAATATTCTCAATGATCCCAAAATGCCTTTGGAAATGTTCATCATTTCTGATAAAGGTAAAAACCTCTGCCAAAAATGATAAACATATTTCTAGGTCATTTCTGGGTTTTTTGAATTAACTCATATTGTACTTGAATTGGGGCATTTAAATCCTATAAATATTTTAAATGCTCTAATAATTCTGAAACTAGTTGAGGGCTGTTGGGAATAATTTCAACAGTGCCCACAAATATTTTTAGGATTTTTGGAAATGCTCTGGCATTTTTAATAAAGACAAAACAATTGCAGAAAATAGAAAATAGAAACAATTAATAAAAGAGAGAGAGAGGGTTTTTACTTGGCACTCACCTAGGCCTCACCTGTTTTGGCCCAGCCCACCACCTGGCGCTGCCAGTCGTCGTCCAGCTCCCGCCAGTTGGACACCGTGCGCGTGGTCGCCGCGCGCCGGCACGCGCCCGAGCCACCTCCTGCTTCCGCCGACGCTGGAGGCTAGCTGGACGCGCCACGCAACCGCCCCAACCCCTCTGGCCTATCCACTCCTTCTCTCCCCTCCTCTGCTCTCTCCTTGCAGTGCACCCGAGCGCAGCCGCAGCAGCCGCTCGCCGTAGCCATGGCCACCGGCCACCCCACGCCTCGTCGGCGCGCCGAGAAGCTCCGCCACCTCATCCTCCACCCCCTCACCGAGCCACGCCCCGCCGGAAGCCCTGCAGCGTCGTCCCCGACCTCGTCTTCAACCTCTGACCGCCGGCGAACTTACCATGGATTCGCGAGCTCCAGCCCCTCCCCGGCCTCATCGTTGCCTCTACTGGAATCGCCGTGAGCCCCTGCCCCTTTCCCCTCTCTCCCCGTGCTCGTTCGCGCCTTCTAACCACCATAGCCATTGGAGCCGATAGCTCCTCGCCGCCGGCCATGTCGCCACCGCGACCACGGCCGAGCAAGCACGCATCCGAGCCCACCGCTGCACTCGCTGCACTTCTGCGGGTCGATCACGACCATCCACGGCTCCGGACATGCCCCGCAACGCGCAAACCGCCGTTGGCCAAACTCTGGCCGCCGCCGCGAGCTCCCTTCCGACGAGCTCAGTCCACCCTAGTTGCTCCCGCTTGCCCCGTTAGATGCGCGCGATCGCCAGCTCCCCGTAGAGCCTCTCCGCCGCTCATTTGGTCGCCTGATTTGCGATTCCGAGCGCCTCCGCCGTCTCTGGCGTCGCCGGCGACGAGCCGTGGTCCAAGTCCGGGCCCGTCTCTGTTAATCTTTAGCTAGATTAGATTAGTGCTAATTAACCCTGACAGTTGGTTTAGACACTGACATGTGGGTCCCCGAGCATAATTAGGTTAGTCTAAATTTCTGTTAAGATTAGTACTAATACGTGTGGACCCCACGTGTCAGCTTTGACTTTGATCAAGTCAACATTGACTGGTCCCACCTGTCATCCACCCAAACCAGCCTGAGTCACTGACGTATGGGTCCCATAGGTCAGGTTTGACCTGGCCGACCCAGTTGACCTGCTGACGTCACACCTATGTGATGCTGACGCAGTAAAACATTTTCTGGATTTAAGTTTATTCAGGAAATTCCAGAAAATGCCCAAAACTTCTAAAAATCATAGAAATTAAACCGTAACTCCAAATGAAATAAATTATATATGAAAAATTATCATAAAAATCCAATCTATCCATCTGTACCATTTTCATGCATGTTAGAACAACTTAAGGCCACTGTTTAGGACAAATCAAATGAATGGTATTTAAATAACCACATGTGGAGTTTGAATTTGAACTTTGGGTTAAAACCAACTTCATTTAATTGTGTTGCTAGTTGCATTAGCTCAATCAACAACATATTGCCATGTCATTTAATTGTGCGGTTAGTCAGGTCGTGGTCTACACCCACGTCGGCTTTCGCTTGAAGTCTGCCGAGCACATGTCGTGTGCAGACGCTAAGTGGTCGAAACATGTGTGACGAAGTACACCCCCGCAGGGTATAAAACTATTCGAATAGCGGCTCCCGCTGTAAAGGACTTATGGGTTGCCTATAAGAGATCATAGACAAGTGGAAGTGGATACTCTAAAATGCGCAAGAGAAGCGTGAGTGCTATGGATGGCGTTCTCGTAGGTAGATGGGAGCGGATCCATAGTGGCGTATTGATTGGTGAATATGTGGACTCGTGTGCGCTACCTCAAAAGAGTTACTTGTAGTCGTAGTTTAAGATAGCCACCGAGTCAAAGCTGGCTTGTTGCAGTTAAACTCCACCACCCCCCTGTTGATACCGATGCATATGTAGCTAGTTCTAATGTAAGTCTTGCTGAGTACTTTTGTACTCACATTTGCTTAATTTATGTTTTGCAGAGAGACTTCAGTCTCACAAGTAGTTTCGCGTGGGCTTTGATGTTTAGCTTGATACCTCAGCTACGATCTTGTGCCCTCGGCAGGATCTGGTAGATAGTCGGGCTTCCCAGCCTTTTTCATTTGTAGTTGTCTGTACTCAGACAAGTTAAGCTTCCGCATGTGCTTGTTGCTTGTATGCTTTGTATGTTGGTCATGAGACCATGTCTGTAATATCTCGCTCCTCGGAGCCTAATGAATAAATACTTGAGTCGTAGAGTTATGTTGTGATGCCATGTTGTATTTACACATATCAAGCATATTGTGTGTATGATTGAAATGCTTGGTATGTGTGGGATCCGACAATCTAGTTGTTATCCTTGGCAACCTCTCTTATGGGGAAATGTAGTCTAGTGCTTCCATGAGCCACAGTAGTCCGCTATAGCCCGGTTCACTGGAGTCCTGCTAGCGCAGCACTACTGCTCAGGACACTTGACTGGTCGGCATGTGTTTCACTTCGTTCCTGTGTCTGTCCCTTCGGGGAAATGTCACGCGGTGACATCCGGAGTCCTGCCTAGCCTGCTACAGCCCGGGTTCCTGGAGTCCTGTTAGCCTAGTGCTACAGCCCGGATTCACATGTTGTTGACCGACATGCTCGATGATTCATGTATGCCTATCCCCATAGGTTGGTGCCGCTTTGGGTTCACGACTAGCCATGTCGGCCCGGGTTCTCTGTCATATGGATGCTAGCGACATTATCATATACGTGAGCCAAAAGGCGCAAACGGTCCCGGGCCAGGTAAGGTGGCACCCATGGGAATACCGTGCGTGAGGCTGCAAAGTGATATGAAGTGTTACATGCTAGATCGGTGTGACTTAGGATCGGGGTCCTGACAGCTTTGGTATCAGAGCCTGACTACTTGTAGGGTTACCAAGCCAAACTGGTCGAAGTTGAGTCTAGAAATTCCTTAGTTATATACGGGGATTGATTGTGGAAGGGAACGTAAGGCTCTTTTTACTCCTTTACCTTATGCCCTTCTGGTCTGAGTCATCCTCTTCTCTTCTACAGGGATTGTAGGATCGAAAGTATGTCTAGAGGGGGGGGTGATTAGACTACTTGACCAAATAAAAATCTAGCCTTTTCCCAATTTTAGTTCTTGGCAGATTTTAGCTATCTTAGCACAAGTCAAGCAATCTCCACACAATTCAAGCAAGCATGCAAAAGAGTATATGAGCAGCGGAAAGTAAAGCATGCAACTTGCAAGAATGTAAAGGGAAGGGTTTGGAGGATTCAAACGCAATTGGAGACATGGATGTTTTTGTCGTGGTTCCGATAGGTGGTGCTATCGTACATCCACGTTGATGGAGACTTCAACCCATGGAGAGTAACGGTTGCGCGAGTCCACGGAGGGCTCCACCCACGAAGGGTCCACGAAGAAGCAACCTTGTCTATTCCATCACGGCCGTCGCCCACGAAGGACTTGCCTCACTAGTGGTATATCTTCACGAAGTAGGCGATCTCCTTGCCCTTACAAACTCCTTGGTTTAACTCCACAATATTGTCGGAGGCTCCCAAGTGACACCTAGCCAATCTAGGAGACACCACTCTCCAAGAAGTAACAAATGGTGTGTTAATGGACCTGCTCTCTCTTCGGTTCCTATTTTTTTCCTCTGCAGTTTGGACCTGCCTCCTGGTATTTTAAAGCAACTGGAGAGAATTAAGAGGCAGTGCCTTTGGAGAAAGTATGGACAGGAGTCTGGTCAGTCTTTGGCTGCTTGGAGCTTGGTCTGCAGACCAAAGAATAAAGGTGGGCTGGGTATTTTGAATTTCGGGCTGCAGAATGAAGCCCTTCTTCTCAAACATGTTAGTAAGTTCTACAATAAAGTTGATGTTCCCTGGGTGCATTTGATTTGGAACACTTACTATCATGGTAGAGTCCCCCATGCTACAACCTTTTGTGGTTCCTTCTAGTGGAGGGATATTTGCAAGTTAATGGATAAATTCAAGATGGTCTGTACTGTGCATGTTCATAGGGGTGACACGGTTCTATTTTGGACTGATTCTTGGTCTTTGGGAGATTCCAGTATACCACTTGATCAAAGATTTGCAAGACTTTTCTCCTTTGTCATTGACCCTCTTATTTCTGCTGCTGAGGTTTTTGACATGTCTGAGCTAACTCCTCTATTTCACTTACCCCTCTCTGAGAGAGCTTTTGGTGAGTTGCAGTCATTGCAATCCTTGCTTGGGAATTCAAATGTAAATCACTAGCTGAATGATGTTTGGGTTTGGAAAGAGGATGGAAAGGATTACTCTGCCAAGAAATATTATACCTTCTTGCACAAGCACATTGTGTCAAACCCAATATTGTCCTGGATTTGGGCTAGTTGTTGCACATTGAGGATTAAGTTCTTTGCTTGGTTGTTGATCATGGATTGGTTGAACACACAACATATGCTGGAGAGAAGGCACTGGAATGTCTCTGACTCAAATTTGTGTGTGTTGTGTCCCACGCACACCAAGGAGGACAGGGATCATCTATTCTTCCAGTGTAACTTTAGTTGCAGGGTCTGGAACTACCTTCAAATCAGCTGGCCTGCTGGAGATGATATGACTGCCATTGCTTTCCATGCTAGAAGGGATTTCGCAAGGCCTTTCTTCTCTGAAGTTGTTTTTCTAGCTTGCTGGAATATTTGGAATGTTAGGAATGACAGGGTCTTTAGGAATATCAAACCATCTTTTCATAGGTGGAGAGCTTCTTTTATTTTGGACGTTTCTCTTTTAGTTCATAGGATTAAACCTAAATTCAAAGATGATCTGATTAGATGGATCTCTTTTTTGCCTCCTTGAGGTTAGCTTTTTCAACTTGCCTTTTCTCTTTTAGGGTCTCCCTGACTTTGTAAATTACTGCACATATGTATTTTTGTTTGGAGTAATAAAATTGTTGTGGGGCCAATGCCCTACAGTTTCGGGTCAAAAAAAACAAATGGTGTGCTGATGATGAACTCCTTGCTCTTGTGCTTCAAATGATAGTCTCCCCAACACTCAACTCTCTCTCATAGGATTTGGATTTGGTGGAAAGAAGATTTGAGTGGAAAGCAACTTGGGGAAGGCTAGAGATCAAGATTCATATGGTTGGAATGGAATATCTTGACCTCAACACAAGTGTAGGTGGTTCTCTCTCAGAAAATGTGTATTGGAAGTGTAGGTATGTTCTAATGGCTCTCTCCACGAATGAAGAGTGGGTGGAGGGGTATATATAGCCTCCACACAGAATCTAACCATTACACACAATTTGCCAAACTCGGTGGGACCGAATGGTTAAACTCGGTCGGACCGATTCAGCAAACCTAGTGACCGTTAGGATTTTCGGTGGGACTGAGATGCAACTCGGTAGGACCGATATGGTTAGGGTTAGGGCATAACGTAATCTCGGTGTGACCGATTACACAAACTCGGTGGGACCGATTTTGGTAATAAGCTAACCAGAGAGTTGGTCAGGTAAACTCGGTGGGACCAATTCGCTCATCTCGGTGAGACTGAAATGTTACAAAAGGAAAATAGAGAGTTTACGTTGCAATCTCGGTGGGACCGATCGCTCATCTCGGTAAGACCGAAACATTACGAAGGGAAACAGAGAGATTACAATCCCATCTCGGTGAGACCGAGATCCCTATCGGTGAAACCGAATTGCTAGGGTTTGTGGCAGTGGCTATGACATTTGAAACTCGGTGGCGCCGGATAGATAGAATCGGTGGGGCCGAGTTTGACTTTTTGTTTAGGTCATATGTGGATGTGGGAAGGTAGTTGAGGGTTTTGGAGCATATCACTAAGCAATTTGAGCAAGCAAGCCATTAAGCAACACCTCATCCCTCCTTGATAGTATTGGCTTTTCCTATAGACTCAATATGGTCTTGGATCACTAAAATATAAAATGTAGAGTCTTGATCTTGAAGCTTGAGCCAAACTTTTTGTCCTTAGAATTTTGAGGGATCCACTTTCCTCATCCATGCCATGCCATTCATTGAGCTTTTCCTAAAATATTAATCTTGGAATAATGTTAGCTCAATGAGCTATATGTTGTTAGGAATTACCAAAACCACCCAAGGATAGTTGCACTTTCAATCTCCCCCTTTTTGGTAATTGATGACAACATATAGATCAAAGCTTCGACAAATGATAATAAGAGTGAAAGATATTGTCGCTTTGAGAAGTATGTGAAAAGCAAGAGCTCCCCCTAAATTTGTGCATATCTTAAGATTTTCTTTGGACTGCAAATGCACAATGAGTTAGGATCATGGGTTACTCTTCCATGTCACATCACTGGTAGAAAAAGGGCCCTTAGTCCCGGTTCTGGAACCGGGACTAAAGTGTCGGTACTAATGCCCTGACCCTTTAGTCCCAGTTCAATCCAGAACCGGGACTAAAGGCAATTTCCTGATTGTTTTTTTGAATTTTTTTTGATTTTTTTTTGAATTTTTTTTATTTTCAAATTTCTGAATTATTTTAACCTCTAATCTCTAATCACCCCTCATCACTGCTCAATTTAATCTCTAATCACCCCTCATCATTCCAAATCATCTCACTTCCCGAACGGTCACCCATCCTCTCACTACTCTAGCCTGAGCACGCTTAACTTCCGGGTTCTATTCTCCCTCGTTTCCAAGTCTGCACTTGTTGTTTTCCTGACAATAGTAAGATGTCAATCCTATTAACCCTCAGGAATTTAGCTTGAGCATGAAGTCACATATTTCACTTTTTGAGTTTAAAACTATTGTTCTAAGAAACAATAATTTTTTAGTAACACTAATATTTTTTAATAAGTAGTTTGACCATTGTTTGACCACAGTTTGACCATAGTTTGACCAGATTTGACCAAAATTCAAAAAAGGTGAAATAATTATTTAATAACACTAATATTCTTGAATAATTATTTAGTAACACTAATACTTCTTGAATAAGTAGTTTGACCATAGTTTGACCAGATTTACTGAAAATTTAAAAAAACTGAAATTTGAGCATAACTTTTTTTCCTTTTGGAATTTGAGGATTCTAGAAATTTGAGCTCGGATGTAACTTTTCGAGTAGATGATTTTTCATATAAAAACGTTTTCATCCGAGTTCGTATGCAAAAGTTATGCCCATTTTACAAATTCCAGAGAGATTTTGTAAATAAAGTCGAAATTCATATTTGTAAATTTTCCCAACAACTAGACCACATATCACATGTGAAACTTATTTTCTTTTATTTTTTTTTTGACATTTCCATCATTTTCTTTTATTTTTT
>NC_041388.1:691417991-691441256 GCF_002162155.2 Triticum dicoccoides
GGGGGTATAGTTTGAAAATGGGACCTTTAGTACCGGTTCGTGGCACGAACCGAGACTAAAGGTCTCATCCCCATTAGTCCCGGTTCGTGGCTCAAACCGAGACTAAAGGTCTAATCTTTAGTCCCGGTTTGTGGCACGAACCGGGACCAATGGTTGTGGGCCAGGAGCGAGGCCCATTGGTCCCGGTTCATCCCACCAACCGGGACCAAAAGGTCTAGATGAACCGGGACTAATGCCTTAGCCGCACGAACCGGGACCAATGCTCACATTAGTCCCGGTTCTAGACTGAACCGGGACTAATGGGCTGAGCTGGCCTGGACCATAGCCCTGTTTTCTACTAGTGCATACATCTTGGTGGAGCACTCAAAATGATAAGAATTAAATACATGCACTCATCACCAAGCAAAGTGAATGATCATATAAGGATAAGTAAGATAATATCATCTAACAAGCATAAGTGTAGCTTATGATCAACCACATGATCATCAATGTCTCACAGATAATAGCGTAGTATCTCAAGCAATCAAAAGACAAACAAAGTTCAACCACCAAAGCAAGAGAGAATAAAAAGCAACGCTCTCTCTCGAAGCCTATGATCTATACATTTTTCTCCCCCTTTGGCAACAAGTTACCAAAAAGTTCATAGAAAATGCATAGCACTAAAACGTCTCTCAGGCGTGGTCTTCAGGTGGTGGTGTCCGGAGAACTCCAAGGACGAAGGCTTCAGTTGAAGTAGATGGAGCTGCTGGGGTAGGTGCTGGAGCTGGTTGCGCTGGAGTTGTAGCTGGTGCAGATGAAGTGGCTCTAGTGTCTGGTACAGGCACTGCAACAGATCTCTGAGCTCGAGGCACTCTGGCAAATGCATCAGTGGTTGTCTTGCCCTTCCTCTCCTGCATGTCATCCTGTAGCTGCTCCACAACAGACTGAATCTCAGTTACTTTGACATCTAAATCATAGAATTTTTGTTCCATGATTCTTTCCAGGCTCTCCTGGTTTTGAGTTAGGGTGGCCAAGCCCTTCTCAATTCTCAGAGATGATGCTATCAAGTAACCAAGCTGGTCCTGCTTGCTTTTCAAAAGGTACTCAGATTCCTCCTCTTGAGTTGGCATCTTGGCATCCTTCTCTTTCTTTGCCTTCTCCTTCTTTGCTTGTGCTTGCACTGAGGAGGGTTCATCTTCATTCATCACAACTTGGTTGTCCTTGAAGTCAGGATAGATAGGCAAGTGTTTATTATCCAACAAGTATGTGCATGTGTCCATCTTTGAGTTTTATCAACTCCTGGATCTGTGGGGCATATCCACAACTTCTTTTCTGGTCAGCTGTAGTCCTCTTGATAGTCTCAACTATAAGGCTCATGACCTTGAACTTCTGTGGCACATCAAATATATGTAGCAAGTTAATTGCATGGCCTCTGTTCATTCTGTGATCACCAGACTTGGGCAAGAGAGTGTGCCTAAGGATCCAATTGATTGTAGGCAGCCCTGACAGCAAGTGTTTTACTGACCCAAACTGTTAAGTCTGAAGATCATCTTCAGGAATCTCCTTGTACATATTTTCCATAGAGTTGTGATCCATCTTCTTCTTGGCATAGACATCCAAGTCATCTTCTTTTTCCTCAGGAGCATTGATCATATTTGCCCATTCCTCAATAGTTGAGTGGTACCTTGTACCTTCAGACATTCATACTATCCTGCCATCTGGATAGAAGTGTGCTGTGGAGTAGAATTGCATTATGAGCTCCTCATTCCACTTTGTGAGCTTCTGCCCAACAAAGTCTGCAACTCCACAAGCACTGAAGCTGTCAAACACACCAGGATAGTGTTCCTCATTTTCCTTGATATACTTCCAATCGACCCACCTCATTTCACACACTATAGGCTTCTTGTCCAGCAGCACTGTCTCATAGAAATCCTGCTGTTCCTTTGTGTGGATCCTGTAATCAACAATAGTCCTTCTCCTGGTAGCATATGGATCTGTTTCTCTCCATTTCCTCAGTCCCGAGTCTCTCCTGATCTTCATGTTCTCAGCCACAGGATGAGCATCATTATGGTCTGGAATTTTTGGCTTCAATTTTCTCAGAACATGCTCTTCATCTTCTTCTTCAGCAACAGTCTCAGGCACTGGGGCCTTGTTCTTCTCAGCAACTGGTATGTTTCTGGTATTTCTCTTTGGTGCAGTCTTGGGCTTGGAGGTAGCTTGGGGTGCTTCTTTGGGCTTTGATGTTGCAGCCCCTGTCCTGATAGCATCACCCATAAGCTTCTGTGCCTTGGGTGCTGGTGCAGCAACCTCTTCTTCCTCTTCTTCTTCCATCATGGAAGCCTTTCCCGTCACTCTGGCCATGGTCTTCTTGACCCTTTCCTTCCTTTTCTTCCCTTCTGCAGCAGGCTCTTTGGGTTGAGATTCCAAAGATGCTTGAGAGGATGCTCTAGCCTTAGACATTAGTTGTCTTCCTGTTGGCCTTTTGATCTTCATTCCTGGCTTAACTACAGCTGAGCTGTACTCCTTCTTAACCACTTTCTTCTTTGATGTGGCCTCATCCTCAATGGCCACATAGTCTTCATCCTCAGACTCTGAAGTTTTCTTCTTGCTTGCTCTAGTGGCAGCCTTTGGCAAATTGCTTGGGGTGCTCCTTCTACCATCATCTGAACTGCTAGAGGGACTAGTGCCCTCACTCAGGTGAACCTGCTCCTCTGACCTGTTCTGGCTGTCACTCTGGACAGACATGTTGCAAACACTAACTACAGACCCTGTGAATAGATTGTAGATGAGATAGAGTGGATGAGCATCACAAAATATAGAGATTTTTGCAAAAGAATGAGTCAAAAACTTAGTTTTAGTTTTCCACAGAAAGCATTTCGGATCAATCGATTTGCAAACTCGGTGATACTGAAGCATCTGTTGGAACCTAAACTAGTGAACTCGGTCAGACCGAGTCACAGTTTGGTGGCACCGAGATTGCTAGGGTTTCACAAAGTCCTGAACTCGGTCACACCGATTTGCAATTCTCGGCCAGACCGAGAACCACATGTGCAATGGCCTTGGCCGAATCGGTGGAACCGAGTTCGGCAACCCGGTGGGTCTAAGATGGTTTCGGCGGAAACCTAACCCTAAATTTTTGATTCAACTCTAATCTACGGAATGTTTTGACTGGATAGAAGCGTTTCAATTGTGGTAAGAATCATAATGAACACAATGTGCTAGAAATCGGACGGGGGTAGCACTGTGATCGAGTCCATACCCTAGTTCAGCGATGAACTCGCTACGGCGGCAACGGCGGGGAAGAATTCCATTGACGGCGGCGGAGACCAGCGACGGGAGGCGGCTGGCGACAAGGAGGACGATCCGGAGACCCAGGAGGCAAAGCGAGCTATGCGCGGGCGAAGGGGTTTCGGAGAAATTTCCAAAATTTTGCCCATGAGTATATATAGCCCGACCCTGTCGGTGTGACTGAGTGGAACATCTCGGTGGCACCGAGATGCATAACTGTTGACAGTTACAGCAACTCGGTGTGACCGAAAAGTTCAAATTGGTTGCACCAAGATTGAAAACCTAGATCGACTTAGTGATCTCGGTATGACCGAAATGGATGAATCGGTCAGACCGAAACACACAAAGAAGTTTTGGAAGTTTAAGTCTATGACGAATCAGGGACTCCGAGTGCTCCTCACACAGAGTGGTTCGAATCTGACTTGATCAAATTTTGTGATGTAGCATGAATAGAGTTTGAGACGAGAAAAGCATAGATAGCTAGAGAGGGTTCTTAGGCATTCTTGTCCATCCACTTGGCAAAAGAAAAGAAAACCAATCAATCAAAACAACAAGTGGATGTCCTCGTATGAGTAAAATTTGCAATCAACATGCTCACACAATAAAATGGCAATTGAAATATGTGGCAAAGCATGCACAACCAATTCTAGCATCTATCAAACAATTTGCGATGACTAGGTCATCTATATATGAGTATATTGACTTAGGAGTCAAATGAGAACATTTGATCATAGGTCATACTCATTGTTTAAGCACAAGTGGGGTTACCACTTTTACATAAAGCATTGTTGTGTTCACACCATTAGAGTTGCTTTAGCTCAATTCTTAGAGTAAAGCTCCCCCTAGATGTGAGATCCCCCCTAAGAGGGATGAACTAACCTAGGGTTTTGTCCATGATGACTTCATGTAGATGTTGAAGATGTGGATGCTCAATGTTAATGTAGATCATTTGGAGCTATCCATTGGAGTGAGTTGCACTTTCAATGCCTACACGGGTTAGTCCCACAAGGAACAAACAAGGATATCCATAGACATAGAGTGATGCACACACAAGATGATGTCTATGAAAGCTTTTAGGTTACCTTGTCCCTTGTCTTACCAACAAGAGGGTTTGTGACTCCTTGAACTAGTGCAAGATGTGGAAGTTGATTGGACTTGTTCTTGCCAAGATGATAAGAGTGAAGTATGTTGGCGGAGTCACCCTCAAGAACTCTCTAGTTCTTCTTCTTCGGGATTCACACCATCTTGATGGAAATCCTCGGTGTTGTAGTTGTACTTGATGAAGTTGAACTTGAAGTAGTCTTGGCAACCCACTTGACCAAGGCCTTAGGAGCTTCTTCAAATGCATAAATTTCCTCTTGAAGCTTGTCCTTGCCTTTTTGCTTATGGTCCTGTGGTGGAAGATCATCTTGAGCTTGTGTCCCTTTGAGAGAAGTAGGATCATACTTCTCTTATTGAGGAACAAACTTTGTCTTGGGGTATTGATCTTCTTCACACTCAACTCCATTGGCACTGAACTTTCGTTCAAAACCAACACCTTGATTCTTCCTGTGCCTTCCTTGCTTGCATACAATTTCCTCGAATTGCTTACTTCCGGCAAGGCTCTTGTAAACACCTTTCTCTATAATTCCCTTCAATAAGCTATTTTCTTGCTCAAGTGTAACTTGGCTAAGAGAATCATTAGTGGAATCAAGAGAACTACTTGAAGCAACAATATTGTATTTAGCATGATTATTGTTACTACTAGAGGAAGAATCTTTCTTGTTCTTGTTACTAGACTTGACTTGAGGCATCTAAGTGGATAAGAGTAAACACTTGGCAATGTAAGAAGAACTTTTCTTGCGAAGATCATCATTGATTGCTTTTAAGAACTCATGCTCTTGCTCAAGGTTGAGCTTTTCAAAGCGCAATTTCTCATGAGTCCTTAAAAGTTCTCAATGATCTCCTAAGATAGTTTCATGAGCTAACTTAAGAGTGTTTAGTTCTTTAGTTAGAGACTCAATCTTCTCCTTATCATTGTCATTCGTTTTATCTTGATTAGCATGATTAATTGACGTTTCATCATAGTATTCATCACTAGAGTTGTCAACAAGTAAATCATCATCACCAAACAAGTCATCTTCATCATTATTGAAATCAACATACTCGGGGTGTGATACCTTTGGGCCTTTAGCCATGAAGCATGTTCCAACTCCTTCATTTGGTGAATCAAATATGTTGTAGGAGTTGGTTGTCACAAGTGCTAGACCGGCAACACCTTCATCTTGAGTATATTCGGAGTCGGAGTGATAGCTTCCCTCGGAGTGGTTGTCGGAGTCGGAGCCGGATACCCATTCACCAAGATGAGCTTGATGTCTTCGTTTTGTGTAGCTCCTTGATGACTTGTCCTTTCTTTCCGAATCCTTGCCTCTCCATGAGGGTGTTCGTTCATAACGACCATCTCTACACCTTCTTTCTCTAGATGGTGATTCTTCTCTTCTACTTCTTCTCTTGGGAGAATCTTCTCTTCTCTTGTAGGGGGGCGTACATTCATTGGAATAGTGTTTGGGCCTTCCACAATTGTAGCAGTTTCCTCTCGACTAGAAGATCTTTTGTCATTGTAGGACCTTGATTTGGAGCTTCTCTCTTTGCTCCTACTCTTCTAGAACTTGTTGAAGTTCTTCCCCATTAAGCTCAATTCTTCATTGAAGGTTTGTTTCTCACTCGATGATGTGGGGGCTTCACATGAGGCTTTGTAAGCACCACTTGATTTGTTGTGAAGTTCCTCTTTATCCTTGAGTGACATCTCATGAGCAACAATTCTTCCGATGACTTCCGTTGGCTTGAGGTCTTTGTAATTGGGCATCATTTGGATCAATGTGCACACAATATCATATTTTCCATCCAAGGCTCTTAGGATCTTCTTGCTGATGAATCTATCGGTCATCTCTTCACTCCCTAAGCCGGCAATCTCATTTGTGATAAGAGCAAGCCTAGAGTACATTTCAGCGACACCTTCACCATCCTTCATTTTGAACTTGTCAAGTTGACTTTGAAGCACATCCAACTTGGATTCCTTGACGGAGTCGGTACCTTCATGCATGTCAATCAAAGTATCCCAAATTTCCTTTGCATTCTCAAGACGGCTGATTTTGTTGAATTCTTCGGGGCACAATCCGTTGAAGAGGATATCACAAGCTTGAGCATTGTATTGTAGCATCTTCAACTCATCCGCTGTAGCTTCACGATTCGGTTCTTTCCCATCAAAGAATTCACCTTGCAAGCCAACACACACAATAGCCCAAATGGCGGGGATATGTCCAAGAATATGCATTTTCATCTTATGCTTCCAACTAGCAAAAATTAGTACCATCAAAGTAAGGACCTCTACGGTGATAATTTCCCTCGCTAGACGCCATACTCTCCTAGGTTGTGAAACCAAGGCTATGACCACCAAAAGCTATGGAAATCAAAGCAAATGGAGACCAAAGCTCTGATACCACTTGTAGGATTGAAAGTATGTCTAGAGGGGGGTGATTAGACTACTTGACCAAATAAAAATCTAGCCTTTTCCCAATTTTAGTTCTTGGCAGATTTTAGCTATCTTAGCACAAGTCAAGCAATCACCACACAATTCAGGAAAGCATGCAAAAGAGTATATGAGCAGCGAAAAGTAAAGCATGCAACTTGCAAGAATGTAAAGGAAAGGGTTTGGAGGATTCAAACGCAATTGGAGACACTGATGTTTTTGTCGTGGTTCCGATAGGTGGTGCTATCGTACATCCACGTTGATGGAGACTTCAACCCACGGAGGGTAACGGTTGCGCGAGTCCACGGAGGGCTCCACCCACGAAGGGTCCATGAAGAAGAAACCTTGTCTATTCCATCACGGCCGTCGCCCACGAAGGACTTGCCTCACTAGAGGTAGATCTTCACGAAGTAGGCGATCTCCTTGCCCTTACAAACTCCTTGGTTCAACTCCACAATCTTGTCGGAGGCTCCCAAGTGACACCTAGCCAATCTAGGAGACACCACTCTCCAAGAAGTAACAAATGGTGTGTTGATGATGAACTCCTTGCTCTTGTGCTTCAAATGATAGTCTCCCCAACACTCAACTCTCTCTCACAGGATTTGGATTTGGTGGAAAGAAGATTTGAGTGGAAAGCAACTTGGGGAAGGCTAGAGATCAAGATTCATATGGTTGGAATGGAATATCTTGACCTCGACACAAGTGTAGGTGGTTCTCTCTCAGAAAATGTGTATTGGAAGTGTAGGTATGTTCCGATGGCTCTCTCCACGAATGAAGAGTGGGTGGAGGGGTATATATAGCCTCCACACAGAATCTAACCGTTACACACAATTTTCCAAACTCGGTGGGACCGAATGGTTAAACTCGGTCGAACCGATTCAGCAAACCTAGTGACCGTTAGGATTTTCGGTGGGACTGAGATGCAACTCGGTAGGACCGATATGGTTAGGGTTAGGGCATAACGTAATCTCGGTGTGACCGATTACACAAACTCGGTGGGACCGATTTTTGGTAATAAGCTAACCAGAGAGTTGGTCAGGTAAACTCGGTGGGACCGATTCGCTCTCCCGGTGAGACCGAAATGTTACAAAAGGGAAACAGAGAGTTTACATTGCAATCTCGGTGGGATCGATCGCTCATCTCGATTAGACCGAAACGTTACGAAGGGAAACAGAGAGATTACAATCCCATCTCGGTGATACCGAGATCCCTATCGGTGAAACTGAATTGCTAGGGTTTGTGGCAGTGGCTATGACATTTGAAACTCGGTGGCGCCGGATAGATAGAATCAGTGGGGCCAAGTTTGACTTTTGGTTTAGGTCATATGTGGATGTGGGAAGGTAGTTGAGGGTTTTGGAGCATATCACTAAGCACTTTGAGCAAGCAAGCCATTAAGCAACACCTCATCCCTCCTTGATAGGATTGGTTTTTCCTATAGACTCAATGTGATCTTGGATCACTAAAATATAAAATCTAGAGTCTTGATCTTGAAGCTTGAGCCAAACTTTTTGTCCTTAGAATTTTGAGGGATCCACTTTCCTCATCCATGCCATGCCATTCATTGAGCTTTTCCTGAACTATTAATCTTGGAATAATGTTAGCTCAATGAGCTATATGTTGTTAGGAATTACCAAAACCACCCAGGGATAGTTGCACTTTCAGGGATTATGAACTAGGCTTCTCATCTTTCTATCAGGAACACGTGTTGCTAATCCATAGACTTATAGAATTGATAGTTTCAAGCCTCAGTTCCGTTCCTACTACTTCCGTATGTTGACAGTTGATCTTGGAACCTTGATATTGTGTTATTGAGTGGTTATGCCACCATTTTGCAAGATGTCTCAAATCTTTTGAGCATTTACATCCGTTATGCTGTCCGAGTCATCCCAGGTTTCTAAGTAGTCTGATGCATTTGCAAACCCCTTCCTCCTATTTCTGATGTCCATTTGGGCTAGATTAATCACATTATCGGTGAGTTGAGGTACTCTGTTGCCTCGACATATATGTTGGAGCTATTATTATGACCCTAGGTGTTTTAGGGAGTCACCTAGTAATCTAGCCATGTTTTGTGTTCCGGTGTGATGATTCTGGCCACCATTCTCGAAAGCATTCCGTGATGCCATTTAGTAGTAGGTATTCTATTCCTGGGTTCTTGAACCCGAGATTCACCCTACTTACCTCATGTTGATAGTGTTTGCTCGTTCCTTTAGGATATTAGTAACCTTGCGACAGTCCTTGAGGTCCGTGGTATTTCTTTCTTCCAAATACCATGAACCATTAAGGCAGCAGTTCTTTGAACCAAAATATCACAATCAGAGTACTCTTGAGGAGTTATCCATTCATAATTGTGATTCTGCCAGTCCTACCTTCCTGCATGGGTTGTCTGGAAGAAACTTGTTGAACTTGGTTCGACATACTAATCTATGCATCCACAACTCAGAAAGATATATGTCCTCTTGAGTTGTCCCTCTTCATTTGTATTCCGACCATCGCCCTATCAATTGATAGTCAGGAGTAATTGTGCATCCATGTTATCGATGCTTATTATTCTTGTGGTCCATTAAGCCATTCTATTTCAGAATGACTAGGAGAAACAAACTCCAGTACCTCATCCATATCCAGGATTGGGTCAGCAGTTGTATTCCGCGGATCAAATGCAATCAAGTTTTTGTTATGTTCTACCCTGAAGTATTACCCACTTTATGCCAGGAATGTCATGAGAATTGCACCATCTCTTATACATTCTTGACGCAGTGATACTTCTTGCCATCATTTTTCATTCCTCGATTTCCGTGTTATTGTAACCGGAATGCCGACAAGTGAATCGTGATGTGTGAAATCAATACTCCGAGCAACTCATTGCTTGGTAGTAAATGGACAATATTCTCATTCTTAGCGTGTTGGTTATTGAACTACCATTCTAAGATTAATCTTTCTACCTAGTCCATATTTCCTGGTGCACTCCTCGATCTTTGAGTTAGGATTGAATCCCTTGCTCTTCTGATCATGTTGTCTTGCCTTGAAAAGCAAGATTGATCTCGAGCTTAGAGACATATTGTGGTTTGTGATGTTCCGAATATCTTCTCGGAAGTATTACCAGGTTGTCACCTGACCGCTATGTTGAGTTCGTGATCAAGTTGGTTTCTTGCAAACCACCCTTTTTCTCCAAGAATCTATGTTGGATACCCTGAACTAGTCGCCGTGAATTCGAGAAAGTTTGTTCTGCTTCCTATGGAATCATCCCAAGTTAGTCATGCATGTGTGAAGTATTCTATGGTCTGATAGACTGATCATGTTCATTCTATACGCATCCCTAGCACACCAAGCCACTGATTGATTTGTTCAAGATAAAGTAGTCTGATCTAAAGTGTTAATCCTTTAGACTTCCGCGCGGAGACTTCAATATCATTAATTATGGTTCCCCAACCTGAACTTGGTAGTATTTTATTATAAGACTACCACGTGGTCACGCTTGTCTCGGACAACATATTCACCTGTTTGTTGCAAAACCAGCTCATATTTTGGAGCTTACTACCGTAGTCCATTTCTCGAGAATCTCGCAACGTAGTTTTGTCGATTCATGTTGCAAACTATCATTTTTCTTTCTAGAATCGATGAGTCTGGAATATCCTGACACCAACCAGATCTGAATCTCAGGCAGATGTGATGGTTGGGACGTTTTCCCAAGAGCTATAATATTGGTCTCTCGGTAACCGGTAAAGTGGATGCATGGCCAACATACCCAACCGGAAGAGCTATTATTGTAGTATCTTGTTTGAAGAAGTTGGCCACTTCCCCATAAGGATCTCGTAGAATTTATTCCAATAGTAGTTCCTTATGGATTTTTGTGTTCCCGAAGTTCGACCTTTTACTTGATGTCCTAGATACCAAACCATATCAATAAATGGGTTATGCTAGCACATCAAGGAGAACATTAGAAGCGGAGTGCTAAATGTCTCTCAGTCGATCATCCAGATTTTGATCCCTTGGCCTCGCTAAGGTGAAATCTGAGAAAGTGTTATCTTTCTTTGCATCTGCATCCTCCACCATTATTCATCATGGTAGTATGTTGTGTTGCCAGGATCCTTGACATGGATATTGGTAAAACTTATTGAATATGGGAATGCTCAAGTTCTTGAGAGCATGTGCAATCACTAGGATTTATCGTCGGCATTAATTGGGATCTGCTCTCAGTTTCCTTGGTTATGCTATAACCTTTCCGATAGTGGAATCTCTTTCTACTGTTGGGTTTCTCCCTAGTTACTAGAATCATTCCCAACATTTTCATTTTGTCCCCAGCTTGCACCCACCATTGTGCCCTTTCACTATGATCCGCCTTCTCAGCAGTTATTGTCCAAGATCATCTTCAAAAGTGGACCTCCCATGGGTCCCATCCATCTCCGATGATAAGAAAAAATCATCCCTTGCATTGTCTTCAACAAGGTAGTCCACATCATCCATCCTAGTCCGGGTATGTCATCCCTTCGTATTCCGCCAAACGATTGTTGTGATTTGCCCTAGGCTGGTATGAAGAGTTTCAATGATCTTTGAATCAAAAGTAATTCTTTTTGCCACTTAAGGGAATATCTCTGCGAGTCACCTTCTTCTAAGATGTCTCGTTATGGTATCATGGCAACTCAACTCCTCGCTACGTTGACAACCGTTCACCACCTTCTTAAGCGTGAAATTGTTGTCTATCTAGTGAACCTTCGTCATCTTTTACACTCCATCCCCCTGGAAGTATGTTTCATGTCTCAGCTCGAGAGATGTTTTATATCTCACCCCAAGAGTTGATCTTGAGTTGCCCGATCTTTGAGAAGATCGATTCCGGTAGAGTTCCTGTCCGTCGTCATTATGTTGGATGAAGATCTTGAAAGGAAGGACGCCAAGATTGATCTGAAGCAGTTGGATCATGAAGATTGTGTTAAGCCTTGCATCCCCTTTGTCTTCTCACCTCACGTCCTGAATCTCGGGACGAGATTCTTGTATAGTGGGGGTGAGTTGTCACATCCCTAGCTTCTGGCATTGCACTAGGCTAGCTGCATGTGTGCATCATGTTTAAATTTTGCCTAAACTTGAAATGGGGATGTTCAAACCCTAGCACCAAATGAAATCCAACTAGGATCACAAGGAAATATTCTCAATGATCCCAAAATTCCTTTGGAAATGTTCATCATTTCTGATAAAGGTAAAAACCTCTGCCAAAAATGATAAACATATTTCTAGGTCATTTCTGGATTTTTTGAATTAACTCATATTGTACTTGAATTGGGGCATTTAAATCCTATAAATATTTTAAATTCTCTAATAATTCTGAAACTAGTTGAGGGCTGTTGGGAATAATTTCAATAGTGCCCACAAATATTTTTAGGATTTTTGGAAATGCTCTAGCATTTTTAATAAAGACAAAACAATTGCAGAAAATAGAAAACAGAAACAATTAATAAAAGAGAGAGAGAGGGTTTTTACCTGGCACTCACCTGGGCCTCACCTGTTTTGGCCCAGCCCACCACCTGGCGCTGCCAGTCGTCGTCCAGCTCCCGCCAGTCAGACACCGCGCGCGTGGTCGCCACGAGCCGGCACGCGCCCGAGCCACCTCTTACTTCCGCCGACGCTAGAGGCTAGCTGGACGCGCCACGCAACCGCCCCAACCCCTCTGTCCTATCCACTCCTTCTCTCCCCTCCTCTGCTCTCTCCTCGCAGCGCACCCGAGCGCAGCCGCAGCCACCGCTCGCCGTAGCCATGGCCACCGGCCACCCCACGCCTCGCCGACGCGCCCAGAAGCTCCGCCACCTCGTCCTCCACCCCCTCCCCGAGCCACGCCCCGTCGGAAGCCCTGCAGCGTCGTCCCGACCTCATCTTCAACCTCTGACCGCCGGCAAACTTACCAGGGATTCGCGAGCTCTAGCCCCTCCCCGGCCTCGTCGTTGCCTCTACTGGAATCGCCGTGAGCCCCTGCCCCTTTCCCCTCTCTCCCCGTGCTCGTCCGCACCTTCTAACCACCGTAGCCATCGGAGCCCATAGCTCCTCGCCGCCGGCCATGTCGCCACCGCGACCACGGTCGTGCAAGCACGTGTCCGAGCCCACCACTGCACTCGCTGCACTTCTGTGGGTCGATCACGACCATCCACGGCTCCAGACATGCCCCACAACGCGCAAACCGCTGTTGGCCGAACTCTGGGAGCCGCCGCGAGCTCCCTTCCGATGAGCTCAGTCCACCCCGGCTGCTCCCACTTGCCCCGTTAGATGCGCGCGATCACCAGCTCCCCGTAGAGCCTATCCACCGCTCATTTAGTCGCCTAAGTTGCGATTCCGAGCGACTCCACCGTCTCTGGCGTCGCCGGCGACGAGCCGTGGACCAAGTCCGGCGAAGTTGACTCGTTTGACCTGGGGTTTAACCCCCCAGGGTCCCTGACGTGCGGGCCTGTCTCTGTTAATCTTTAGCTAGATTAGATTAGTGCTAATTAACCCTGACAGTTGGTTTAGAAACTGACATGTGGGTCCCCAAGCATAATTAGGTTAGTCTAAATTTCTGTTAAGATTAGTACTAATACGTGTGGACCCCACATGTCAGCTTTGACTTTGGTCAAGTCAACATTGACTGGTCCCACCTGTCATCCACCCAAACCAGCCTGAGTCACTGACGTATGGGTCCCACAGGTCAGGTTTGACCTGGCCGACCCAGTTGACCTGCTGACGTCACACCTATGTCATGCTGACGCAGTAAAACATTTTCTGGATTTAAGTTTATTCAGGAAATTCCAGAAAATGCCCAAAACTTCTAAAAATCATAGAAATTAAACCGTAACTCCAAATGAAATAAATTATATATGAAAAATTATCAGAAAAATCCAATATATCCATCTGTACAATTTTCATGCATGTTAGAACAACTTAAGGCCACTGTTTAGGACAAATCAAATGAATGGTATTTAAATAACCACATGTGGAGTTTGAATTTGAACTTTGGGTTCAAACCAACTTCATTTAATTGTGTTGCTAGTTGCATTAGCTCAATCAGCAACACATTGCCATGTCATTATCATGCATCATGTTGTGCATTGCATTGCTTGTGTTCCTTCTCTGTTGCCAGTGGTTGTCCCCTCTCGATAGACGTTGTACCGACGCTGTAATCGTTGACACTGATGAAGACCCAATGATATTTTCAGAAGTGCCAGGCAAGAAAAACCCCCTTGTTCATTTCGATACAATCCCACCCTCTTGCTCCTGCTCTCTTTTACTGCATTAGGACAACAACGTTTCAACTGTTACATGATGCGGTAGTTGAACCCCTTTCCTCTGCATGACCTATCATTGCCACAGTAAACAGATGAAACCCACTAGCATGAGTAGGACTTGTTTGAGCCCTGATGTGCCTACTCATTCATGCTTGTTTTTCATGCCTGCTATTGCATAGAGTTGTGTCAGGTCTGATTCATCGGGGATGAATCGAAGGTGTGTGAACATGTCCTACTGTGTGTGAGCTAAGATGTGAACATGATTTAGTAAAGGTAGCAGTGAGAGGCCATGTAGGATTACATGGTGGGTTGTCTCATTGAAACCGTCCTTAGGAACTGAGTTCTATGTTTGTGATCCATGAAACAGCTACTACCACACATTGGGCCCTAAAATATGACCCCGGTCGACTTACTGACCCCTCTCGTCCTCTGTCCAGGAGTTGCAACTAGTTTCTGGTGTTTATAGGTTATGTGTTGGCGGCCGTGCGTAGTGCTGACCCTAGGGGTGGGCTATGATGCAGTAGATACACCATGGTCGGGTATGTTGGGCGCCTGTTTGGCATCTCGGGACCCTGTACACATAGTTTGGGGCCGTTGAGGACACCCCGGCCGGATTTCCTTGCGGATGGAACCCGAATAGGCGATAAACCTGGACTAGAGGCTTGTGCGGTTAGTCAGGTCGTGTTCTACACCCACGTCAGCTTTCGCTTGAAGTCTGCCGAGCATGTCGTGTGCAGACGCTAAGTGGTGGAAACATGTGTGACGAAGTACACCCCTGCAGGGTATAAAACCATTCGAATAGCCGCGTCCACGGTAAAGGACTTCTGGGTTGCCTATAAAAGTTCATAGACACGTGGAAGTGGATACTCTAAAATGCGCAAGAGAAGCGTGAGTGCTATGGATGGCATTCTCGTAGGTAGACGGGAGCGGATCCATAGTGGCGTATTGATTGGTGAATACGTGGACTCGTGTGCGCCACCTCAAAAGAGTTACTTGCAGTCGTAGTTTAAGATAGCCACTGAGTCAAAGCTAGCTTGCTGTAGTTAAACTCCACCACCACCCCCCCCTGTTGATACCGATGCATATGTAGCTAGTTCTGATGTAAGTCTTGCTGAGTACTTTTGTACTCACGTTTGCTTAATTTATGTTTTGTAGAGAGACTTCAGTCTCGCTAGTAGTTTCGCGTGGGCTTCGACGTTTATCTTGATACCTCAGCTACGATCTTGTGCCCTCGGCGGGATTTGGTAGATAGTCAGGCTTCTCAGCCTTTTTCATTTGTAGTTGTCTGTACTCAGACAAGTTAAGCTTCCGCATGTGCTTGTTGCTTGTATGCTCTGTATGTTGGTCATGAGACCATGTTTGTAATATCTCGCTCCTTGGAGCCTAATGAATAAATACTTGAGTCGTAGAGTTATGTTGTGATGCCATGTTGTATTTACACATATGGAGCATATTGTGTGTATGATTGAAATGCTTGGTATGTGTGGGATCCGACAATCTAGTTGTTATCCTTGGCAGCCGCTCTTATGGGGAAATGTAGTCTAGTGCTTCCATGAGCCACAGTAGTCTGCTACAGCTCGGTTCACCGGAGTCCTGCTAGCCCAGCACTACTACTCAGGACATTTGACTGGCCGGCATGTGTTTCAATTCGTTCCTGTGTCTGTCCCTTTGGGGAAATGTCACGTGGTGACATCCGGAGTCCTGCCTAGCCTGCTACAGCCCGGGTTCCCGGAGTCCTGTTAGCCCAGTGCTACAGCCCGGATTCACACGCTGCTGACCGACATGCTCGATGTGATTCATGTATGCCTGTCCCCATAGGTTCGTGCCGCTTTGGGTTCACGACTAGCCATGTCGGCCCGGGTTCTCTGTCATATGGATGCTAGCGACATTATCATATACGTGAGCCAAAAGGCGCAAACAGTCCCGGGCCAGGTAAGGTGGCACCCGTGGAAATACCGTGCGTGAGGCCGCAAAGTGATATGAAGTGTTACATGCTAGATCGGTGTGACTTAGGATCGGGGTCCTGACAATATATGGTCGAGAATAACACCAATGCTGGCCCGCATTGGGGATGCTCCGGTTGTCCCACACTTTTTTCTTAAATGTGTATCGGTGGTAGGTTTGGCTATGGTCCCCGATCACTAAGCGATTGCTGCAATCTGCCACCGCTAGCTTCGTCACGATGCCGCAAAATCCGTTGAAGCCTCTTAAACCAACATGAACTGGCTAGCTTTGGAACTCCGAGGATGTGGCGGATCCACGGCCTGCCAACCACACCGTTCAGCTTCACCGGGACTGTCACAGTGTACCGCCTCTGAGACGCCACACAACCGTCGTAGATCACCTATTACCACCATAATTATGTAACACGTCGCTTCCAGCCTCCCAAGACTCACAGCAACGTAACATGCCCCTTCCAAGACACACGCCACCACTGCTACAACAGATGGTATTCTAGATCGTCTGTATGCCCCGTCTCCATGTCGACCACACGGGCTTTGTTGGGCAGCGGGGCGCCGAAGACCAATGAGGACAGTGCTTCCATTCTTTACCCAACATATACTCCCTCCATCCGGAAATATTTGTCCGAGGAATGGATGTATCTAGATGTATTTTAGTTCTAGATACATCCATCTGTATCCATTTCTATGACAAGTATTTCCAGACGGAGGGAGTATTACATAATAGTGAATCTAATAAGAATCCTCCGCTAGTTATGCCATTATACAAATTGTCCAAATGACTAAGATGCTAATTAGACTAAACACACTAGTAGAAAAGGGAGCAAAGGTCCAGGCCAGGTCAGCCCATTAGTCCCTGTTCAGTCCAGAACCGGGACCAATGGGGGCATTGGACCCGGTTCGTGAGCCCAGGGGGGCGACCGGGCCACGTGGGCCATTGGTCCCGGTTCGTCTGGACCTTTTGGTCCCAGTTGGTGGGACGAACCGGGACCAATGGGCCTCGCTCCTGGCCCACCACCATTGGTCCCGGTTGGTGGCTTGAACCGGGGCCAAAGGATCCCCTTTAGTCCCGGTTCATGCCACCAACCGGGACCAATGAGGTGCCTATATATACCCCCTCGCGTAAGAGCAGAGCACACTGCTCTATTTTTCTGGCCGAGGAGGAGAGGGCTTGGTGGTGCTCTAGCTCACCTCCTATGCACACAAGGTGTTCGATGGAATGCCCGAGCCACACTACTTAAGCTTTCTCCTCTCCAAGCTCGACCTCCAAGCTCCATTTTCCTCAATATTTGTCTAGGTTTAGCGGTCCGTCACGCCCCGTCCCCGTATTCACCGCCGTCGATCACCCGCGCCGAGCTCATCGCCGGCACCACCGTGGTGAGCCTCTTGTTCTTATCTTCTTTCTGAAAGGAAAAAATATTCTTACTTGTATGTTTACACATATACTTGTATTATTTTCTTACTTTTATTATTTCATCTTATATAGTGCGATGGTGTTGGTATCCGCCCCCGTCGGCCCTCGTCATGTCTATGATTCGGATGTGGTATATATATTATCTTTATAACTATTGGTTCATTTATTGTTTATGAAAATTATGCCGACCAACGTGACATAGATTTTATTTATCTAGGATGTATGTGAACTGGAAATTCCAACCGACCCTATTGTCGAGAGGATAAATTTAGTTGAAGAAGAAAACAATTTATTGAAGGAAAAATAAAAAAATTGAGGAGGAGAAGAAGATATTGGAGTTGCATGTTGCGGATGTCGACGATGATCACAAGATCAAGATGGATGCAATGCGCTTGAAGATGAGAAAGATTAGAAAATATCTCATTCATTCCGAGGCTTGGTATCATTATGTCGTTGGATCAATTGTTACCTTGGTTGCGATTATGATCGCATTTATTTTCGCATTGAAATGTTTTACATAGTTTCAATGTATGGTTTAATTATTTAGATGCTCTGGAGAGCTATATGTTGTTAGATGAGAACTATGTATGTACTTTGGTTTTAATGTGATGATGAACTTCTATTAATTTGGACACTTAATTATATATAATGCACGCAGATGAACCGGCAATGGATGTACGATGACAAACACACCTCCGAGTACATTAAGGGCGTGCATGAGTTTCTTGATCCGGCTGAGCCAAACAAGCAGAATGGTTTTATGTGTTGTCCATGCATTGAATGTGGGAATACGATGTCTTACTCTAACCGGAAAATCCTTCACTCCCACCTGCTTTACAAGGGTTTCATGCCACACTATAATGTTTGGACGAGGCACGGAGAAATAGGGGTTATGATGGAAGACGGCGAGGAAGAAGAGTACGATGACAACTATGTGCCCCCTGAATATGGTGATGCTGCAACGGGGGGAGCTGGTGAAGATCAAGAGGAACCAGACGATGTGCCCAATGATGTTGCAACGGGTGAAGCTGCTGAAGATCAAGAGGAACCAGACGATGTGCCCGATGATGATGATCTCCGCCGGGTCATTGTTGATGCAAGGACGCAATGCGAAAGTCAAAAGGAGAAGCTGAAGTTCGATCGCATGTTAGTGGATCACAAAAAAGGGTTGTACCCCAATTGCGAAGATGGCAACACAAAGCTCGGTACCATACTGGAATTGCTGCAGTGGAAGGCAGAGAATGTTGTGCCTGACAAAGGATTTGAGAAGCTACTAAAAATATTGAAGAAGAAGCTTCCAAAGGATAACGAATTGCCCGACAGTACATATGCAGCAAAGAAGGTCGTATGCCCTCTAGGATTGGAGGTGGAGAAGATACATGCATGCCCTAATGACTGCATCCTCTACCGCGGTGCATACAAGGATCTGAACGCATGCCCGGTATGCGGTGCATTGTGGTATAAGATCAGACGAGATGACCCTAGTGATGTTGACGGCGAGCCCCCCAGGAAGAGGGTTCCTGCGAAGGTGATGTGGTATGTTCCTATAATACCACAGTTGAAACGTCTGTTCAGAAATGGAGAGCATGCCAAGTTCATGCGATGGCACAGTGAGGACCATAAGAAAGACGGGAAGTTGAGAGCACCCGCTGACGGGTCACAGTGGAGAAAAATCGAGAGAAAGTACTGGGATGAGTTTGCGAAGGACCCAAGGAACATATGGTTTGCTTTAAGCGCGGATGGCATTAATCCTTTCGGGGAGCAGAGCAACAATCACAGCACCTGGTCCGTGACTCTATGTATGTATAACCTTCCTCCTTGGATGTGCATGAAGCAGAAGTTCATTATGATGCCAGTTCTCATCCAAGGCCCTAAGCAACCCGGCAACGACATTGATGTGTACCTAAGGCCATTAGTTGAAGAACTTTTACAGCTGTGGAATGGAAATGGTGTACGTACGTGGGATGAGCACAGACAGGAGGAATTTAACCTAAAGGCGTTTCTGTTCGTGACCATCAATTATTGGACCGCTCTCAGTAACCTTTCAGGACAGACAAACAAAGGATACCACGATGCACGCACTGTTTAGATGACACTGAAAGTATATACCTGGACAAATGCAGGAAGAATGTGTACCTGGGCCATCGTCGATTTCTTCCGACCAACCATCAATGTCGAAAGAAAGGCAAGCATTTCAAAGGCGAGGCAGATCACCGGAAGAAGCCTGCCACGCGTACCGGTGATCACGTACTTGCTATGGTCAATGATTTACACGTAATCTTTGGAAAGGGTCCCGGCGCACTGGCTGTTCCGAATGACGCTGAGGGACACGCACCCATGTGGAAGAAGAAATCTATATTTTGGTACCTGCCCTACTAGGAAGACCTAGAGGTCCGCTCTTCAATCGACGTGATGCACGTGACGAAGAACCTTTGCGTGAACCTGCTAGGCTTTTTGGGCATGTATGGAAATACAAAAGATACACCTGAGGCATGGGACGACCTGCAACGTTTGCACGAAAAAGACGGCATGCCTCCGAAGCAGTATGAAGGTCCTGCTAGCTATGCTCTTACGAAAGAAGAGAAAGAAATCTTCTTTGAATGCCTGCTCAGTATGAAGGTCCTGATTGGCTTCTCGTCGAATATAAAGGGAATAATAAATATGCCAGAGAAAAAGTTCCAGAACCTAAAGTCTCATGACTGCCACATGATTATGACGCAATTGCTTCCGATTGCATTGAGGGGGCTTCTACCGGAAAACGTCTGATTAGCCATTATGAAGCTATGTGCATTTCTCCATGCAATCTCTCAGAAGGTGATCGATCTAGAAATCGTACCAAGACTAAGGAGTGATGTGGCGCAATGTCTTGTTAGTTTTGAGCTGGTGTTCCCACCATCCTTCTTCAATATCATGACGCACGTCCTAGTTCATCTAGTCGACGAGATTGTCATTCTGGGGCCCGTATTTCTACACAATATGTTCCCCTTTGAGAGGTTCATGGGAGTCCTAAAGAAATATGTCCGTAACTACGCTAGGCCAGAAGGAAGCATCTCCATGGACCATCAAACAGAGGATGTTATCGGGTTTTGTGTTGACTTCATTCCTGGCCTTAAGAAGATAGGTCTCCCTAAATCGTGGTATGAGGGGAGACTGACTGGAAAAGGCACTCTTGGAAGTGACTCAATAATATGCAGGGATGGATATTCTTGGTCTGAAGCACACTACACAGTTCTACAGAACTCTACCTTGGTGACCCCGTATGTCGATGAACACAAGAACAGTAACGCTCCAAACACCCGGAGCAGTGCGACGACTGGATTACATGTGAACACATCAGGACTTTCAGCAGTTGGTTGGAAACACGTCTGAGAGGTGACAACACTGTTTGTGATGAGCTGTACTTGTTGTCCAGGGGACCATCTTTGACTGTATTGACTTACAAAGGATACGAGATAAATGGGAATACATTTTACACGATCGCCCAAGATCAAAAGAGCATCAACCAAAACAGCGGTGTCCGCTTTGATGCAGCAACCGAGAGCGGAAAGGACACATATTATGGTTACATAGTGGACATATGGGAACTTGACTACGGACATGATTTTAAGGTCCCTTTGTTTAAGTGCAAATGGGTCAATCTGTCAGGAGGCGGGGTACAGGTAGACCCACAGTATGGAATGACAACAGTGGATCTGAAAAATCTTGGGTACACTGACGAACCATTCGTCCTAGCCAATGATGTGGCACAGGTTATCTATGTGAAGGACATGTCTACCAAACCGAAAAAAAAGAAAAGATAAGGAAGCGAATATATCATACGATGAGCCAAAGCGCCACATAGTTCTTTCAGGAAAAAGAGACATCCTGGTAGTGGAGGGCAAGACAGACATGTCTAAAGATTATGAAAAGTTTCATGAAATTCCTCCCTTCAATGTCAAGGCTGACCCAAGCATCCTGATAAACGATGAAAAAAGTGAAGACTTTCTCCTGCAACTATTATGATGATACCATGCCAACTTTGTAACACATGAGTATGCTATGCCAACTTTTTCAGAGTTCATTTGAAAACTATGAATTTAGGTCGAATTTTCTCTATAGGTGCATCTATGTTCATTTTTTTAGTAAAGTTAATCACAAACTTGTGATTCACACAAATTTCAAAGAATTCAAATTTTAACTATTCAAATTTGAAAACAAATGGCACTAACAGAAAGTTTATAATTTTTCTAAAACTAATGGCACTAACAGAAATTTTATAATTTTGCTAACCTAAAAGCAAAAAAGAATTAAAAAATAAAGCAAAAAACAAAAGAAAATAAATAATACCGAAAACAAAACAAGAAAAAACTGGAAAAAAAATTAAAATAGCAACAATAAGTATTTTGTTGTAAGTAGAAATAAAATGAAATAAGTAAAGCAACAAAGAAAACAAAAAAACTAAAAAGTGTTTTCAAATTTGAAAACTAATGGCACTAACAGAAAGTTTACAATTTTTCTAAAACTAAAAGCAAAAAGAATTAAAAAATGAAGCAAAAAACAAAAGAAAATAAATAATGCAGAAAACAAAACAAAAAAACTAGAAAAAAAATAGGGCTCGCCCCTGGCCCATGACCATTAGTCCCGGTTTGTGCCACAAACCGGGACTAAAGGGTTGGTCCTCGTTGCGCTCAGAGTTTAGTCCCACCTCGCCAACCGAAGGGCGCCCACACCGGTTTATATGTCCGTCCCTCTCTACCTTGTTGAACTCCTCTCAAAGTGAAAATAGATGCCCCTATACAGGGAATTTGACCTAAATTCATAATGAATTTCTCTGAAATTCATAGAAATTTATTATGAATTTAGCTTGAATTTTCTCTATAGGTGCATCTATGTTCATTTTTTAGTAAAGTTAATCACAAACTTGTGATTCACACAAATTTTAAAAAATTCAAATTTAAACTATTCAAATTTTAAAACTAATGGCACTAACAGAAAGTTTATAATTTTTTTGACCTAAAAGAAAAAAGAAATCACTAAAAAACTATAAGTATTTAGTTCTAAGTAGAAATGAAAAAATAAATAGCAAAAAAGAAAAAAATGCCTATAATATTTGTTATGACTAACTAAAATTACCAAATTGAGTATAATGATAAAACACAGTAATATTAAATAGCAGGAAAAAGAATGACTCAAAAATCAATTTTTATAGTAAAGTTATTCATAAACTAGTGATTCACACAAATTTTAAAAAATTCAAATTTAAAATATTCAAATTTTAAAACTAATGGCACTAACAGAAAGTTTATAATTTTTGTGACCTAAAAGAAAAAAGAAATCACTAAAAAACTATAAGTTTTTAGTTCTAAGTAGAAATAAAAAAGTAAATAACAAAAAAATGCCACCTACTGGGCCAGCATGGCCTGAATACTACTAGAAAACTCAACCATGGGCCAGGATTTAGGCCCGCAGCAGACCCAGTAGGCCCACGGGCATTGCAGTGTCTCATTAGGCCCGTAAGCCTGTAGTTCAGAGGAGTTCGAAAGGGAACACAGTGTAGGGCTTATAAACAGGTGCGGGAGCTCTTCAGCTAGCGAGGTGGGACTAAACTCCCACCACCGCACCAGCGCAAGGCCATTGGTCCCGGTTGGTGCCACCAACCGGGACCAAAGGCCGCCGCTTCCCGCCCTTTGGGCTGCTGAAAAGAGGCATTTGGTCCCGGTTGATGGCACCAACCGGGACTAAAGGGGGCATTGGTCCCGGTTTGTGCCACAAACCGGAACCAATGCCTTTGCTATATAAGCCAGCACTTAAGAAATTTTCACATTTCCCTCGCAGTTGCCCCCAACGACGCCGAGCACATCGACGCCGCCAGGCTGCCCCGACGCCGCCTGCCGCCCC
>NC_041388.1:691442076-691447178 GCF_002162155.2 Triticum dicoccoides
CCCCGCCCCGACGCGCGCCGCCCCTGCCCCGACGCGCGCCGCCCCTGCCCCGTCGCCGTCGCCGTGCCGCCGTCCCCTGCCCCGACGCGTCGCCACCTCTGTGAGCACCGCGCGTCTGCCGCCCCCGCCGCCGCCGTGCAATTTTTTTAATTATACATGCTATTTTTTACATGTTTTTAGATTTTCATATATATATATATATATATATATATATATTAGATATATGTATTTTTTTATGTATGTTCATATATGTATATGTATTTTTTACATGTTTTTTGTATGTATGTATGTATGTATTTTTTCAATTGTAATGATGTTTTAAAAATACATATATGCAAAAGTTAGATTTTTAATTAGAAAAGTTTTATCTATATATGTTCTCTGATTTAGTACATTTTAGGTTAGTTTCATTTTAAAAAAAGTTTTATATATTTAGGAAGAAGGAATAGAAGGAAGAAGAAGGAAGAAAAGGTTTTATATATGCAAAAGTTACATTTTTAGAAAAGTTTTATATATCTTATGAACGAGGGTCGTCGAGGGTCGCCGAGCGGTAGAGGAAACCCTAAATAGCAAGTATCGTCGGTGTGAGATACATGTGGCCGTCGGTGTCGGACACTACATCCACGTCCCACAAGTGACGTGGGCGTCGACGACCCTCGACGACCCTCGTTCCCGATAAAAAAAAGAGAGGAGAAGAAAGAATAGAGGAGAAGAACTCCTCTATTCTTTCTTCTCCTCTTTTTTTCTTCTTCCTCTTCTTTTTTTATCCTTGAAGCGTTGTTGAGGCCACCCCAAACCCTAGAGAAGCAGCGTCGAGGACACTAATTAATATTATTTCTACGTTTGTCACTAATATATCCATCTGTCATGTTTGAATAATAATTGTCATGTTGTAAATATTTGTAGAAACTATGGACACCGCCCGAGACGAAATACAAGAAGAGTTGTTGGGGGACATAATCGCACGAGGAAGTGATGTCATCTGCTTGTTGTTTCTCAACAACACCGATGGTCTGGAAGCAGCTGGCTATGATTATGATGGCTCCGGTGACCCAATGCTGGTGCAAGAAGGAGACTGTGAGGACGGCTCCGGTGACCTAATGCCGGTGTAAGAAGGAGACCGTGATGACGGCTCCGGTGACCGAATCGAGTCCGGCCAGGTATATATATTAGTTAAGCATGTGCTGACTAGCTAATTGATGCATTCATTGTTTTGGTATGTACACATATTAATTAAGTCTTTGTTCTTTTTTCTAGCCCTCCGGATTGAGCACAACTTCGGTAAAGAGACGAGACCCGAAGAAAAAGTTAAGCTCGGATGAAAGGTTTGAGATCATAGCAGTCGCGCCCGACGGCCAACCGATTGAACCCATCCGGACAAAGAGCGCATTTGTTGCTTAGTGCGGGGTTCTGGTTAGGGACAAGATCCTGATCAGCATCCAGCAATGGTTAAAGCCGGCTACAGAAGACCCTGAGGTGTCTTATGTCAATGATATGCAGAAAAATGATCTTTGGACTGAGCTGAAGTCAAATTTCACCCTACCGCTAGAGGATGATCCGGAGAAGCCAGTTAAAGAGCAATTAATCAAGTCTTTTGCTCTTAAGAGGATGGCAGACCTATTCAGGAGGTGGAAGAAAGAGCTGAATAAGTTTGTCGAGAAAAAAGAGACACCAGAATTCAAGGGCAGATACGAGAAGATCAGAGATCACTGGCCCGCATTTGTGGCCCACAAGACATCAGAAAAGAGCAAGAAGATGTCGGCGATAAACAAGCAAAATTCTGCGAAGAAGAAGCATCACCATCGCACGGGGTCAGGTGGCTACCTCGTAGCCCGGCCTAAGTGGGCCAAGACTGAGAATGATCTGGTTGATAAAGGGATCGAACCAGAGACAATTAACTGGCCAGACCGTTGCCGGACTTGGTTCTTCGGGGCTGGCGGAACCTTTGACCCTGTATCAGGGAAGTTTATTTGGACGGACAAGCAAATGGAAATACCAGTCAAGAGGCTTAAGCACTATATCGGAGCAGCGCAGCAAGGGACGTTCATTCCAGACAGAGAGAACGACGAGCTCACAATGGTCCTCGGGAATCCTGAGCACCCTGGACGGACACGACGCACGCCAGGCTCCATTCCTTGGAAGGCTGGGTTTCCGGACGCAGGTGGTTACAAATTCCACGAGAGGAGGAAGAAAGTGGAGCGGACCCAACTGCAGGCGATGCACGCTAGGGTACAAGCGATAGAGGAACGGGAAGTAAATCACAGCAAACGAACTGTCGAAGCTTTCCCCGAAGCTACCCCGCCATCTCAGCGGAGAAGCAGCGTGGCTTCCACCGAGCTGCTTCAGCCGGGGCATGTCTTGACGGCTCCTGCCAGCTATCCCGTGGATGCTATCATGGAGTCTCAAAATTTCCACCTTATGACGCAATGGATTAATATGAAGGTCAAGGCGGTTGTTGGCTCTGTTTTTCCTACTGAACCCGGCGCAACTTTTCACTGCCAGTCGATTCCAGAAGGATATGCTAGGGTGATGGTGGATGAAATAACAGAGGGATTTGAGGACCTCCAGCTTGACCACCCTACCAGTGAAGGGGAGACTCGGCTGGGTTCTGCTCTGAAGACTCCATGCCTATGGCGGAAGGAGCTCATCAACCTTCCGAACTGGACGCCTCCGCCTCCTCCTCCTCATCCGGCGAGTCAGGGCGCTCCGCATGGGCCTCCACCGCCTCCTCCTCCGGTGAGTGACGATCAGGGCACTCGGCCGGCTCCTTCTCCGGCGCGTGGTGGCACTCCGCCTCCTTCTCTGCCTGCGCTGGCGCGCCCGAGCAGCCAGCCTCCTCCTTCTCCGCCTCGTCAGCAAGGGCGAAAGAGACCCACCGCCGCTCCGGCTGCTCTGGCGCGTCGTAGTCCTTCTCCTCCGCCTCGTAAGCAAGTAAAGAAGACAGCCGCTCCGTCTGCTCTGCCGGAGTCTAGCAGTACAGCCAGAGGCGGGAGGACATACAGATTCGATCCTTCTCTGAAGACTCCAGAGAAGTTACCATACGAGAGGACCCCGGAGGAGAACGCCGAGATCGCGCGAGAAGAAGTGAGGAACTTCTTTGAAGGGGTGAAAGTGAAGAAACATCCACCTCCGAAGGAGAAGGCAGATCCGATGAAAGTGAAGCGCACTCTGGCTGCCCTGACAAAACCACCCAAGTCTCCGCCGAAAGGCAACTATGAGCGCATTATTGGAAAGGCATTTGCCGAAGCGGAGCGGTCGGGAAGTACTGTCAGTGATCAAAGGATGAAATAACGACGAGCTGGGAAACAAATTGCCCAGCTTGGCGAACAAGCGAAGCAATCGTGCCCCCACTCAAGGTGCCTAGCGACATCGTCGCTAATGATCCGAGGATGGTGCCCGGTTATAGCAATCTTGGAGATTACCTACCCGACGATGAAAATTGCGATTTCTTGGAGGTGCAGATACAAATATACGAGTACGGGAAGCCTCTCGTCAAAGATGAAAGATCTCTATCAACGATGATGCGAAGATTGCATGATTGGTACTTGAAAATCTGCAGAGAGTCTGAGGGGAGGAATACTTTGTATGTGAGAGTTAAAAAGGAGAATGACCTCGTTGAAATTGAACTGTTGCCTATTCCATTTGAGGAGTTCTTTCAGTTTTTCAATCAATTGGCCCTCGATAAAGCAACGGTCACCTGCTACTGTCTGTAAGTAGTACTACTTCTGTCATTAAGTCTCTCTATATAGCTCAGCTCTTTCATTGCATGTATTTATAATTATCCTCACTATATTATGCAGATTGAAGATTGTCGAATTGAAGAAAAGACAAATCGATGATATTGGGTTCATTAACACAAATCTCATAGATGCAACTGAGGTTAAATTTCATGCCGGAGATACCGAGGCCAACTTGCTACGATCGTTGGTAATAAATGAAAACAAAGATATAATACTCTTTCCTTACAACTTCAAGTGAGTGTTACTGTCTTGTGCATATTCGGTTTCCTTTATATATTAGTCAAGGTTATAGAAATATAATTGATGAGTTATGCATGTGTGCGCAGGTTCCACTATATTCTCCTAGAGATTAAGCTTGAGCAGGGAGTAGTAACTGTCTTGGACTCGAGACGAAAAGATCCCCAGGAGTATGCGGACATGACTCAAATGCTCGAGAAGTAAGTTAAATCGATCATTATCCATCATATCAGCAACTTTGTTCATTTCTGATATCAAGTAATTGTTTTCTTTGTCTGGCAGGGTTTGGAGAAAATTCACCAAAGCTCCGGTACTGCCGAAGAAGCTGGAATTTAGACACCCGAAAGTAAGTACTATAGTAGCATGTTCCGCGCATCTCCTAGTGATTCAAGCGCTAGTTTCATCAATACCATTTGGCATTCTTGCTTATCAGTTTTATTGACCTCTATTTCTTGTAAAGTGGTTGTGGCAGGAACAAGGGAATGATTTATGTGGATACTATATTTGCAGTCCATCCGCCACACGACTTGTGAGCGGGGCTACTCTGACGAACAATATGAAGTGCGTAAATAACAATATTCACAATTTTATTTTATTACCATCATTTGTGTTGAGTTTCATTCATTCATTCATATATGTGTGTGTGTGTGTGTGTGTGTGTGTGTGTATTGACCCCCTTCTTCAAATTAGATGTTTCGGAAGCGGGATGAACTCCTAGCACCAGCTCGCATGCGAGCAATTCAAGAGGAATTGGCGGCATTCTTTCTTGACCACGTGATCGCTGAAGACGGAGAATACTATGTGGACCATGCGTCCGTATGTTAGGAGATTATATTTGTAAGAGATAATTATTGTATATATGTAGCCGGTAGTGTTGGATAGATATACGAGAAATTGTTGTTCGACCAATCTCTCGGTGAAGGAGAGGTGGTCGATATCACTTCTCTCTGTATGCATATATGTTCATGACGATCTTCTGTTTCCTTCGTTTGCTTACTAGCTAGCTAGTGTGTCTAGTCCTCTCTATACGTATGTATAGTACGTAGCGTCGACCAAGCATGAACATAAGAGAGGACACTTCTCTATATCAATTATAGCTAGCTAACACAATATATAAAACACCTA
>NC_041388.1:691447556-691454887 GCF_002162155.2 Triticum dicoccoides
AAAAAACAAAAACCCCAACCACAGAAATGCTGACGCGTGGATGCCTATTGGTCCCAGTTGGTGCCACCAACCGGGACCAAAGGTTCTCCTGCCTGGGCTCCGCGCACAGGCCACGTGGAGGCCCATCTGTCCCGGTTCTGAACTGAACCGGGACTAAAGGGACAGGGCATTAGTACCGACCCTTTAGTCCCGGTTCAGGAACCGGGACAAAAGGCCCTTACGAATCGGGACAATAGGCCTGTTTTCTACTAGTGACAGTTCTATGAAAGACAGTGCAGGTTGCCTAGGCTCACAAGTTCACTCATACATTTGCACCAGCGGCCGTTCAATTTAGTCTTTCAGAAACAAATAACATACACCATGAAGAATAGTGTCACGGCGCACGCAGTTCCGGTTCCAACACACCATGAAGAATAGCGTCATGACTTCATGGACAGAGATAGCTCACAGCCGTTTTGGCTCCTTTTGGCCTAGAAGCTCCTCCGCTTCTTTCACTAGAGAAGCAAGAGTTCTGCCAGGCTTCACCGCGCCACGATTCGAGCTATAGAAAATCATAGAGACTTCGAGGCACGCCATCTTTTTGCAAGCAGTGGACAGAGAGTCTATCAAGTCATGGAAGCTCACCAAGTGTTCTTCCAGGTAGTTGCCATTGTGTTTCATCATTGACACGACCATCCTGCTTGTATTCTTCATTATCCTCAGACAGCTTGCTGTGGGGTCACTGTTTGCTTTCACCATTACATTGAGCTTTATGGCGAAGCTAGTCGGATAATCTCCAGGAGAAATTGTGTTGACCAGTTGAGCCAAATCATGGTTTTGGCTGGTCAATTTATCGAATATTGCCGTAGCAAGAGATAATAAAGCTGCATGCAATTTCCTTCCCACATGCTTGTCATCGTTCTGTCGACACGCATAAGTGTTGTTATCACGGCCATCATCTTCTGGAGCATCACCGTCTTGGGCTTCTACGTCGCCCGTGCCTAGCAAAGGACCAACATCCTTTTCTGTTCCTTTTTCTGTTGGTGTTCCTTTCTTTTTTGACCCAAAAGAAAGTATTTTCGGGAGAACCTACCACGATAACAAAAGTATGTTTAATCTGGCATATGAGAGACGAAAATCAAAATAAAGCAAATGGTATCTGATACTCAATACCTTTCGCATGATGCCCTCCATGGCCTCCTTGAGTTTCTTGTGATGGTCGTCATTTTCTTTGTAGTGAATATACAGATGCTCCAGGGTTTCAGCTGCATTGATTCGATGTGTGTTGTAAGCCTTATCATCTAAAAGGATGTTCGTGAGATCTTGGACCACATTGACATTTGCCCTCAAGATGATGGCAACATTACTTTGGTTTAGACTTAGGTCTCCTTTGGTTTGTAGGAATCTTACAGGAATTTCATAGGATAGGATTTTCAAAGGAAAAATTTCTATGAAGCCCTTTGGTTTGTAGGAATGGATTCCTAATCCTATGTAGGATAGGGTCCAATCCTTCACATTTCAAAGGGAAAAAACATTAGCCTAGACTCAATGAAAAAATTTCTATCCTATGCATCAAATGACATCTTTTTTTATAGGAATTAAGATGCATGTCATCTCACTTTCTATGAAGTTCCTATTTCTATAATATTCCTATCCTATGAACCAAAAGAGGCCTTAACATGACCAGTGCTTCGCCTGCCAATTTTCTGATGGAGCTGTCCTTACTGTCACAAGTGAAGATGTCTGGGAGCATCTTGACAAAATTTCCTCTGCTTTCTGTGTTCACAGCAGTCGGACATACATCCACATCCATGGGCAGCTGCGTGAGGATCTTGATGGTCAGGACCTGGAGCTTTTCCTCACATTCATCGCATTTGAGAATCCCCTCCATGCTATTGGTCCCTTCCTTGTTGCTAGAGATTTGGCTACGTAGCTTGGCACCGGTCTCTCCTGGAGCAGCCACGAGGCGGCACATGACCTGCAGTGACGCGGCCACCACAATTGACCAGGCATCATGGTCGATGAGGTGGAGCAGGTCGCAGCTTACAGGCGCCACGACCTTGGCGAGCAGGCCCTCGGCGTTGCCGAGGACTCTGCAGTTGTGCTCATCGGCGGCGAGCCCGTCGAGGATAACCAGGCCTTTCTCCATGAGCTTCTTGTAGTCGTAGTCAGCAGACGGCGCACACTGGTGGCCGTCTTCAGCTTGCCCCTGAGATATCTCAAGCAGCGAGCCTATGCACTGGATCCCACGAGGGAATCGCTTCAGACGGATCTTGCCGGCGAGGTGCGCCACTATGTTTGCGGCGACCCCCCTCATCTTCTCGTCATGTGGGCTTCTGGAATCCAGTGCCCGGAGCAGTTTCTCGAGTACATGGGTGGAGGACGCCGAGCCGACGAGCTCTGCTATGAGCGCGTGCTCTCCTCCAGTGGCAGTGGGTGCTCCAAGAGGGCGTCCAAGATCCTCGCCCCAGAAAGAAAGCTTTTAGACGACTCAGATTTCATCATTCCCACGGCATACGTGACTAGGTTCCTTCCCTTGACGAATAATAGATCCTTCTCGCACCCGATCATGGTCTCCCGCAAGTACTTCTTTACCGATTTGTGCGCACCGCCATTCATCTTGTACTTCTCCGCCACCTCGCTCGCTAGCCCTTTGCGCGCAAAAGACGAGAACAGCCTGTTTTTTGATAAAGGAAAACATATATAGTCATGAAGATAATATCATGTACGACTGGTGTCAACAAGAATGAAATGCAAAGAGTTATATAGTCAGGTTCTAGACCTAGAAAAAAATAGACATATTCCTCAATTAACGCAAAAGTACAATTCCAATCAAAACTTCAGAAACTACAACCAAAATTTAAGATACAACAACCAGAACTTAAGAAAGTTTTGATTGTTGATATTATTATAGAGAAAGTAATCCAGCTGAGACATCGATCGAGAAGCCAAATTATTAGGAGCAAGAAAAAGACGAAATTAACCTGTAACAAAAGAGCGAACCCTGGAACAGAGCCAGCGAGTACAAGACATTCAGGGCCGGCTGCAGGTTCGCATATCCATCCTCCGCCTTGCGGCCGTAATCACGTTGTATTAGACACCACACCGAAATTCCAGTGGTGAAAAGCAGCCCACAAATGTAGAGGAGTCACTAGTAGAAAAAGGGTCAAACGTGAAGCATATTAGTGCCGGTTTAAATTTGAGCCGGCACTAATGGTATCATTAGTGCCGGTTCGAACAGCTATGCATTAATGCCGGTTCGTGTTGAATCTTTAGTACCGGTTCGTGCCACGAACCGGTACTAAAGGGGTGATGACAGGCTGGCGTCAGGCCGGGGCCCCACGATCACATTTAGTACCGGTTCGTGTCACAAACCGGTACTAAAGGGGTCTGACGTATAGTACCGGTTTATGACACAAACCGGCACTATACGGCAATTTTCAAACTCTACACACACACACACACACCTCGTGTGTCGCCATTTCAGTTCTGAAAAAATCAAAAGAAAATGATAAAAACTTCAAAAAAATAAAATCCTTTGAGAGGTAGTTATATTACTACATCTATTAGTTAGGAAAATTTGAAAACTTAAATTTGGACATGTTTTGCAAAAACTGTAGGAAAAATGTAAAACGGCTATAACTTTTGCATACGATGTCGGAAAAAACGTATAATATATTAAAAAATTCAGCACGAAAATCCGCATCAGATGGAGACGGCCTATGGCCTGTTTGCAATTTTTTAGAATACTCAAATTCCAAAAGGAAAAAAAGATATGGTCAAATTTAAGTTTTTTTAAAAGAAATTTGTTAAATCTGGTCAAACTACTTATTCAAGAAGTATTAATGTTACTACATAATTATTCAAGAATATTAGTGTTACTAAATAATTATTTCAATTTTTTTAATTTTGGTCAAATCTGGCCAACTATGGTCAAACTGTGGTCAAACTATGATCAAATTGTGGTCAAACTATGGTCAAACTTATTCAAAAAATATTAGTGTTACTAAATAATTACTGTTTTTTAGAATAATAGTTTCAAACTCAAACAGTGAAATGTGTGACTTCATGCTCAAGCTAAACTCCTGAGGGTTAATAGGATTGGCATCTTACTATTGTCAGGAAAACAACAAGTGCAGACTTGGAAACGAAGGAGAATAGAACCCGAAAGTTAAGCGTGCTCGGGCTGGAGTAATGAGAGGGATGGGTGACCGGTCGGAAAGTTAGATGATTTGGAATGAGTGATCCACACTTGAGCAGTTAAGAGAGGTGATTAGAGACTAAATCACCAAATAATTCAGAAAAATTAAAAATCGAAAAATAAAAATAAAAAAAATTCCAAAATTTTCAAAAAAAGAATTCAAAAAAAAACCTTTAGTAACACCAACCGGTACTAAAGGTCCCCCATACCAGGGCGCGAGCTCATGCCACGTGATGGCACTTTAGCGCCGGTTCGTGCCGAACCGGTACTAAAGGGGGGGGGGGGCTTTAGTGCCCACCAATTAGTGCTGGTTATGGAACCGGCACTAAAGGCCCTTACGAACTGGTTTTAAAGCTCCGTTTTCTACTAGTGAGTCAATATCACTGGAAGTCATACAACTTGCATTTGATGTGTAGTTTGGTTCTAAAACTTACAAAATACGGAATTGCGATCATATAACTTGTTCGCGCATTCAAATACGGTGCTTCCTCTCGTATCTGGACGCATGGCCTGCACATGTGGCCTACCAGCATGGCGTAGGCCCACCTGTCAGTGGCGGCTAGAAGCATTTTTTTTTTCAAATAACTCCCTTGCATTTTATTTACTCACGTACAAAATCAGTCAAATAAAATGAAAAAAAGACACCGCAGTGTGGATCAAACGAATGATCCCCTACTAAACGACTAGCATGGATAGCCACCAGACTAATCATGACTCTTGTTAAACTTTCACAACTATACATGATATGTCCTTTGAAGACCATACAAAATAATATCTAAATCTGAACGGAAGATTGTGAGCCCCATGGTTCAAACCTTTGTGTCCTGCTGGTGGCTGGCTGCATGTGCATGGGCTAACCATCCGACCATGATGACACTTGTTACTATAAAGGGACCCAAATCTTTGTTGTCTAATTTTTTCTTTTACTTATGTAAGAAAACAACATATATATTTTTTTAAAAATAACAATTTATATTCTCATGTATTTTGTTTTTTCTTTATGTTGCCTTTGCATTTTACATTGTTCACAATTAGCTGAAGACAGACTAGATTTTTGTTTCTTAGAGATAAATATAGATAAAAGTGTTTTGTGTTGTATAGTTTCAAGTTTATGAGCCCCAAGTCCAGCCAGCTATATATAAATTTTCTTTTGTAGGAAAGCTATATTTAAAAGTTAGGTACTGTGTGCAAATTTGTAGTCTTAGCCACCCTTTTATTATCTACTAGGGATACTGCCAGCTCAACCTAAATATAGTAAGTAATCTTAAGCTACATCACGATGAAAAGTTTCACTATTCCACAGAAAATTTAGAAAAAACATAATTTAGTTTTGGATAGACATGACATAAGAACTGACAACATAAAAATAAAATTTGCGAGGTCTGACAGCATAAATGTTGTTTGTCCATTTAAAACATGAAGTGTGATAGGTTATCCCACTCATACGCGACCTTCATTCAGAAGGTAACAGGTTCGAACCATGGTGCTCGCGTCTTTCGTCTAGATTTAAAATTTAGTATAATTTGTACAGTCCGTATTTATAGGATATATAGTTGTTTTTGTAAATACTAAGCGTCTAGCCTGCTTTGTCTGGTGGTAATGTATGTGAGTAACTGGGCTGCAGATTGTGGGATCAAATCCCAATTGTTGCAGTTTTAAATTTTATTTGAGGAATTTTGTGTGTAAATAAATAAAATGAAAGGGAGTTATCTGAAAAAAAAACGCTTTCGGCCATTGATAGGCGGGCCTATGCCGTGCTGGCACGCCACGTATGCAGGCCGTACATCCTGAAATGGTAGAAAGCACCGTATTTGCACATTGAGACAAGTTAAGTGACCAAAATTCCGTATTTTACAAGTTTTAGAACCAAACTGCACATCCAGCACAAGTTCTATGACTTGCACTGATATTACCTCAAGGTAGAGAACCGATAGAGGCAACAATATAACAGCGACCACCAGCAGGTGAACCAACCATACAATCAGTCCTACCACTAGGCGTGGCACGGAGGGCCCATCGCCATTAGCATTTTTTCTATCACCGTTAGTGTTTTTCCTGATCAGCATGGCATATATAGCACCCTGGAGGCCATAGCGTGATGTCCCAATGTATCTCATTTTCTCTTTCAGAGAGACATCAAATACCCTGTGCATAGAAATACAAGTTCCAGTTAGACCAGTCAGTCCATGATAATATTATAAGTTGGTGTATGTTACCAGCCAGCAAAAATATAAAAAAAGGTACTAAACCACAGAATACTCCGTGCTTGGGGTTATTAAGTACAGTATTGCAGTGCTATTACAGCAAATTTCTTATTTGCCACCAACAAACTTCCAGTTTGCTGAATCGCCATCAAACAGACGCACTTTGCTTATATGCCACCGCATAAACACAAGTTCATACCAATTTGCCAGACGCAGCTAAAGGGTGTGAAAAAATTGTGTGTACAAAGACAGGTCAGCTCTCATGGCATATAAGCAAGTGACTTCACAGCAAGCTGCCTCTTTCTACATGTGACAACATGAAGCATATTTATTTATTGAAAAAACTGGCAACACTTCCCATGTAATTTCAGCATGACAGTTCACATGATACCATTTCAGCAATGACAATTCAAAACTACAATTTCAGCATGACATGTACATCCATACAAAAACACAATTACACGGTATCAGTAGGAGGACCGAACCGCTAAATATAAGTAACAAAAGTCCAAATAATCTCCTCATTCAAGCTAACAAAATGTTAATTCATAACTGAACGCTCTGGCAGTTCTTTCAGACAAACAACAAAAGTAAATACCGCATGCAAGCCAAGACCATTTGTTCCATGGCTTATCGTCAATTGAGTTGGTTGTTGATGGGAAATAACCAAATAACCAAATATATATATATATATATATATATATATATATATATATATATATATATATATATATATATAGGAAAAATTCATCCTACCACCCGGTGGTAGTTACCCCTATGTCTCATATACTACCATGTGGTACTATATATACTACTTTATTATTTTAAATATATTCGTATAATATATCTAAGATATTTCAAAACAAGTTACATGAAAAAATTGCATATGAGCCCATAGTTTTTGTTATATTTGTGAAATACGTACATATTTGTACGTAAAAAAAGAG
>NC_041388.1:691455462-691461788 GCF_002162155.2 Triticum dicoccoides
GAGCCTGACGTTACGTCCAACCAGGCCATCGTTCGATTGGAAAAAATCCCACCGCCCCTCGCTGTAAAATTACCTCGTTGTCTTTTCTCAAAAAAAAAATCATAGTATCATAGTCGTGCGTTGAATCGAACCCAGCCCACCTCCCCGTCCTTTTCTAATCTGCTGCAAACGGTTTTCGGCTGGTGGGCTCGACGTCGTGTTCGTCCCTGAGCAGATGGGCGGCGTGACGTTCGGCGGCTGCCTAGGTCTCGGGCGGCGCCGTGGTTGGTGATGGTTCCATGACGGTGCAGGCTCAACGGCGTGAGCTCTCCGGGTTCTTGGATACCGGGAAACGCAGCGGTGATGCAACGACTACGAACTCTTCCTGCCCCGGCGACGGCGGTGCTGCTCCATCTCGCCGGGTACGTCGATGTCACGGTGAGGTCTCCAAACTTTGCTTCATTGTCAGGATTTGTGCCCCTGTAATTCTCCTCCCGTCCTGTCCAAATCTAGGATTCGATTTTCCCTATCCATATAGGAACTTAGACATAGTATCATGGGCATGACTTACCGGCTGCGGCTGCTGCCTTGGTTCTAAATTGTGGCGCGTGTATTTAACTATTTATTTGTGCCACAATGATGTTTTGCTACAATTACTGATATATTGACTCATTGGTATTGCTAGCTTATTGCACATTTATTTTTCTACTAGAAGCGTTCCACGCGCTTCGCTGCGGCATCTTGTGAAAGATGCAGTGCTTCCAAGATTTATATCAAAGAGAGGCACAAAGATGCAGTGCTTCCAAGCTGATATGCAATGCTTTATAGTATGCCTTATACGGTAAGAGTATTTCCCCATTCTCTAATCCACACCTTAACTCATTGGTTGTGAATTTATAGCAGCAACAGTTGATGGACTTAGAAAAGTATGCTCCTGAACCTGCAAACAACAATTAACATAGACACTTAGGAGCATCCTAACTGCCTCACATGAGCAGCAAATAGATTACATAGGCAGTTATCCTACATATCAATTTTTGTACACGATTATTGAGAAGAGTATGATTTCCCAAATGGGTTTGATCCTCTCCAAAGGAAGCTTCACGGTACAAATTTTTTTTTGAGGTGTGAAAGAGCAGATTTAGCCAAATCGCTCCTGGGGCTTTCTACCCCAGGGAGCTTAGTGATTTACATTGCATTGCCAATTTTTTTTACAATGAATACCCAGCACCAAATTCCTGGCCACTGAACATACAGGGTAACTTGTATTACTTCTATAGTTCAGTCCACTTCGATTCTTACTATTTATTCAAGTTTCTGTTATTTACAAACAATGCTTCAACCATTGTTGTTTGTGTTCGCGTTATGACCTGTTGTGGCCTAAGGTGAGCTCGAGCCTGAACCCATTAGTTTCGATTCTACTACTTTTCTCGTATAAGATTTCATGGTCAAGTTAATTTTCATTGCTCCAAACCTAGCATTTGCAGTTGCTTGTTTCAGAAATACAGGTTTTGCGTCAGATTTCGGCCGTCAAGGTAAATTGTTCCAGCTGTTGCGTATTATGGGCTTACTATCTGTGCAGTCGTCTCATAGAGTTACCACGACCCTAATTTTCTATGGAATTTTCCTCCATTCACCTTTTATATTTCCTTCAGAAACTCGATCAGTTTTTTGGGAGGTCAGGTCCACTTATAAGCATTTGTGTATTACAGGTTGATATTCTAAAGATGCTTGTAAGGTGCCTTATCTATATTATTTTACTGATGCTGACTAATCAAAGACTGCCTACACAACTTGTCTTGTATAAATAAAAGAAAAAGTTGGCTCACTGACGCATCAACTTCCTGATGTAAGTGTTTTCTCATATACTCTTTCTATTTCAGAATGTAAGGTGTATTGGTTTCTGTGCAAGTCAGCCATTTAAGTGTTTGACAAAGATTATAGAATAAAATAAGTATATCTTCAATACCTAGTAGATACAATTTGAAACTACTTTTCATGATGGATCAAATGATATAAATTTCATATTGTGAATTTTGATATATTTTCATAAAAAGTCGGTCAAACTTGTGCTCATTTGACCTTTCAAAAAACAATACATCTTATATGAAGGAACGGAGGGAGTATTTGTTTTCATCTTCTCCATGATATGTTCACTCGTTCTCTTCAGAGATTTGTTCAAGGGATTCCTTTCAAAGGATTGCACTTTTTTTTTGACGATTTTTTCAAACAATGACACCTTTGTGATAAATTTCTCATGTGATATAGGTTGTGTACGACTGTAAATTACATTGGTATGTGCAGTGTCTCCCCTTTAATCCATTTGTTTACTTATTTAACTCTGTTTTTGTGTATCCCTTGCTTCTGATGCTTTTCTTAATCGGCTCTCCTCTTTGTTTATGTGTGATTTGAGTATGTTCATAGTTAACATCCACCAAAAAATTAGTAGATGTCAGAGATAATGTGGGGGTGAAAATACATTGGCTAGCGAGTGCCATCTTTATCTATAACGAAACAGCTGTCGAATGGTTGAACTTTCCTGCATGATATTTCTTTAGTACGCCACCTCTCAATCTTATGAAAACAAGAGTTGATGTGATTGTACATTGATCACATTCCATTTCTATATCATTGGCTCCTTGCACATCGTTAGTATAAATGAAAATTCCCAAGAACCCATTTTGGTTCGTATAGCGATTCAGAATCTTTTTCTTGGTTGTCCGATAACAATGCTACTATGAATCATATTCATATCCTTGTTCCAATGTTTGCAATTTCTGCTAGAGCATCTGTGAGTTGAACTAACAAGGATGCAGCCACATTTGCAGGCATATACAATGCAGGAGGATGCAGATATGGGCACAACAATGGACCTAATACTTCTACGAACATGGTCAATCCCAAAGAACATTTTTGTTACAAAAGAACATTTTTGTTACAAAAGCTGGATTTCGCTAAGACTGGACGTGTCAACCTAAATGCACATATATCACACGGAATGACAGCAGTCGAAAACCATTTTATCCGCATTGTATAATTTTCCACACAGATTAATTACAATATTTATTCTATGTGCATGAGTCCGCGCTTTGTGACATTTGGTTACAGTTGTTATGTGGTGTCATGTTTTTTCAGTGCAATCTAATGACATCGGAAGGCTTAAAAAATGATATTTACACCAAGAATACTTATGTCGGCAAATGTTTATTTTACATTGGCACGGAGAATTCTTACCATTGTCAACCGTTGGTCGCACACATCTTTCCGTCCGACGTTTTAGTTTATTTGTGTTGATTGTTAGGAAAACCCTCTTATTTACACCAGCTGGTTTTTCTGTTTTGAAGTGGCTCCAATATTCCAAGTTTAACGATAGATTACACGGTACAATGCAGCAATCACAAGAAGATAATATGGCTCGGGATCAGAAACGAATATTCGTAGATTATAGGCTAATTTATGCTGGCTCCGTTACATAGTCTTTTTTTCTTAAAATGGCCATGGGAAGGTACGTGTACAATGGTTGGGGATTTGGGGCATCCGTAAAATTACATCGTTATGGAACAAGTCTTACGTTTCATCTTAGTAGTTCAAGGCGTGCAAAAAAAAAAAAGTGGTCCAAGGCGTGTGGGCTGGCTGGGGATGGGAGTCTCCGTAAACTTACTTTCAATGAAAGGAATCTTACGTCCATGGCGCAGGTGGTTGGCAAACTGATTCGTTCGGCTGAAGTCTTGCATGCAGCGTTGCAACGGATGGGCTGGGGTGAGGAATAGCTATTCCTCCCCCTAGGTGACGAATAGCGCGACTCTATATATATATAATTAATATGAATTCTCTAACTTACTAGAATTTTCTAAAGTCCGTAAGAAATTTTAAACAATTACCTTAAAATTCTGAACTTGATACAATTTCAGTATAAATAGAAGAAATTTCCAATTTCAAAATAATTGTATTTGAGTTCAAAGTAATGTTTTAGTCAACCTCAAAGTTCTTATAATGTATTCCTTTGTAATTCTAAACTCCCTTCCTTTCTCCAGCCTCCCACGGTGGATCGACAAAAGATAACTCATGTAAATACTTTGATATTATAATGATACCAAGTACACCCGCCTTTTGCAGCAACACATGTCAAGAGGGAGTCAAGGTATACAATGTTATTAAAAATACGAAAAAAAGTTGTTGATCAAAAGCACTAAGCATCAACCATCAACATCAATCAACACCTAGACTTGGAGAAGGTGTCCCTCTCCAAGAAGAAGAAGAATACAAATAGCTGTAAGTTAAAAGTGACCGCTGCAGAAAGAAATACACATTTAGAGACTCCTGGCTAAAAGCTCTTGGATATTGTGAGGCATTTTAAAAGGCCCTTAATATCTAATATGTTGTTGTGAACTTGTGGTTCAACATATTTTTAGCAGAAAGGCAAAAATGCCAAGGCAAAGAAGCACTACCACAAGTTTATAAAAAAAAAAATCACTGAATCACAATTATTCCTAGTCCATGTAATACTTTATCAACATTTTAAAACTACTTCCGCCTAACCATAGTCTCTGTCTGAAATGTGTGGAATAACCCAAATTGCGTCAGATGTCTCACGATTTCATTAGTCTAGTAAAAAGCTGACCGGACTAAATTACATAGTGAGGAGACTTACCCGGCTGTTTGGACGAGGGTGATAATTGTGAGACACCAAAAGTCTTTGTTCTCCAGCACGGAGACGAAGCCACCCAGGAGAACGACGGTGGACAATGTATGGGACAGAGGTAGTATATCAGTTCTTGACGGGACTAGAAAAAAATCAATCAAAGGCATTGTTATTTAATGGGAAAAATATATTTTTCGTCCCTAAACTCTTTCGAAAGTATTGAAATGGTCTCTCGATTGTAAAACTAGTAAAACTTAGTCCCTTAAATTTTGAAACTGGATAACTTTAGTTCCTTAACTTTTTAAACCGGACAACTTTAGTCCCTCGTACTGCTTCATACGGTTTTGTCTGACGTGGACACGGTTTTTGTCCAAAACTTGACCAGTCACCCAAGATTTTGACCAAATATTTAAAGAGTTGAGGCACGGGAAATAAATAAGAACCTGCGATATAAAAAGAACAGAGGCATTCGAACTCCAGACGTCGCGTCAGTTGCACACTCAAGCTAACCAACAAATCTGAAACACCGAGCTACTACGTTGACATGGATATCCACAGCATTTATTCTTTGCGCCATCTGTCATGTACTTCCTCCGGTCCTTTTTAGTCTGCATATAAGTTTTGTCTTAAGTCAAAGCATCTTTACTTTGACTGAATTTATAGAAAAAAGTATTAACATTTACGATGCCAAATCAATTTTGTTAGATACATTACGAAATGTAGTTTCATGAGATATATATTTAGTATGGTAGATATTGATATTTTTAATATATATTTGGTGAAACTTTGCAAAGTTTGACTTGACCCAAATCTAATATGCAGAGTAAAAAGGATCGGAAGGAGTAGTAGCCCTTGTGCAGCATCCAGTAGAAGAGCAACGCTGACATGCGGGCTTAGTCATGCACGACGTCCAGGTCGCGGTGCTCGTCCACGACGAGTTCGAGACGCTGTAGTTGACGGTAGATCGCGGCACGCGGACGGCGCACGCATATCGCAAGCCCATCAGGTAACGTGAATATGTTTTTTTTTAGACAAGGTAACGTGAATATGTGATACATGCTACGTAGTACGTATAAAAAATTATCTGCTGAACACAAATCGCTCTGGGCTGAGCTGGCTTGTGGACGGGAGCTCCCAGCGTGACGTCGATCGTTCGAAAAATACCACTGTTGCGTATTTTAGTGTATCCCTCTAATGTTTTTCTTCACAAACTGACAGGAGGGTCCCACACAAAACCACCGTCCACGTGGGATAGTAACCACCGAAAGTGGTACGAGGGACTAAAATTATTCGGTTTTAAAAGTTTAGGGATTAAGTTTTGCTGGTTTTACAGTTGAGGGATCATTTCTATACTTCCGAAAGAGTTGAGGGACGAAAAATATACTTATCCCTTTAATTAGAACATGCAGCTTCTTCCGTTAAGCAGCAAGCAAAGCTAGGTGTTAGCTAATTACTCTCTCCGTCCCGTAATATAAGAGCGTTTTTTATACTGTCAGAAACGTTCTTATATTATGAATGGAGGGAATAGTTTGATTTGTGGGAACGAGGGAACATTAAACATATTTTTTTCCTTGGCAAATTAGCAATGCGAAGCATGAACAGTCCAACAAACAGATCTTGTAACAATAAAATGCTCAGTATTAAAGCTTTTCCTTTTCTACAATGTGCGCCTAATCACACTTTATTTGATAGAATATAGAAGCAC
>NC_041388.1:691461905-691463852 GCF_002162155.2 Triticum dicoccoides
AAGGAAGAGATGGTCATGGACTCACTTCCTCCACGCGAGAAGATGAGCGCACTAGCTGCAGAAAGGCGGAGAAGAATGTCTGTCAGCTGCTCTCTGGTCGGACCCTGGAGACGCATGGGCGAGGAGGAAGATGGCGTGCTAGAAACCTTGGCATGGCGGGCGTCTTCAAGCTTTGAGAGGAGGAGAGTGGGATGGAGCAAAGGGAGTGATCCAACTGGCAGGTGGGTTCATTTAAGTAAGACTAGATAGAGCATTGGGCACTAGCTCACGCCTGCGTGTGTACGACGAGGCATTGGTCCGGCCTTACCTCGCACTGGCCCGCAGACTGTCTGCAGTACTGCTCCGACTTCAATGATGTTCACACACACCCAACGGGCCAAGGGCCAGGCCAACACGCAAGACGCAAGCATAGGTTGTCACCTACGACGCAAGCATAGTCGTCGTCACCCAACTTCAATGCTGGCTTCGAAGGAGGTCATTTCCACTTACTCTAAGCATAGAAGGAAGAAGATTGAAAAACATGTGGTCAAAGTTATTCTCGAAAAAACACATTAGGCCCAATATAGATGGATAGAGGGAGTATATTCCTCTCTAAAGTGACTGCTTCGCTCCAAAAAATAACTACTCGTATTACCTAAGCTCTAGATTACCTTGTTGATACAGTCCTTGCAATCTTTCTCTCGATTTTTTACTCACGGGTAGGTGCAGGGTCCAGGATACAAGTTCAAATCAGCAAGAAATGTGTCTTCAATGGTAGGGGATCCGAAACAAGTGGTGCACGCCCAGCGGCCCACCACCTGTTTGGCGCTAGGCCTCACCGGAACAAAGACCAAGCGGCCGGTCACGGCGGCGTCTGCGTGCTGGAGGTGGGCCTTTCTCACCCTTCTTCTGCAACTTTTTACTGTAACCTTTAACCATTATCCTTGCTGCTTGCTAGCTTTTGATTGATTGATACTCCCTCCGTTCCACAATGTAGTGCCTATATATTTTTTCAGAAGTCAAACATTACAAACTTTGACCATATTTATGAAGAAAAATAGGTATATCTAGAATACCAAATACACATTATTGGATACATCGTAAGTTATATTTTTAGAATGTACATGTTTGGTATTGTAGGCGTAGAGAGTTTTCTCTATACACTTGGTCAAAGTTGACAAAGTTTGACTTTTAGAAAAAATCTATAGGCACTACATTGTGAAATGAAGGGAGTATAAATCTTCTAACAGGCTGTTGAGGATCTTCGTACAAGTTACCCATCCTTGACAGTTGGGGTGAGTCTCGGGCATTACTGTCATAGGTTTCTGCATCATTTCCTGCATGTATGGTTTGTCAATTAACTGCTTCCTTCTTAGCACCGCTATATATGTATGTGTACTGAAGCCCGGTCATTTTTGACAGTCTTAAAAACTTGATACTCTTCCTAACAAGTACCATGTCCATAATTTTCTACAGTCTTTACGCCTCAACTACCACACTTGTCGTGTCAGTGCGACAATGCCCCAGTTTGTTTTTCGAAAAGTTCACAATGTACTACTCCATCAGAGCTGATTCGCACCATCTCAGTTATCCTAATTATAGGCCACGATGTTAATTAGTTGCTCATGATACGTCCTAGTCTTTCTGCACCTTGTACTCCTTTTGTACACTTGAGCAAAGAACAGAAGCGTCAGCCATGATACATCAGTGTGCAAAATGAGGCAAAACCAAAAACTGAGTAGTGTGCAAGCAATGCACTTCAGAAAATGGGACAGAGTGCTTGCCTAATATTGCTTGGCTTGGGATTAACAAGACTATTGGATGTGAGAATTGCACGATGTATTAATTCAGTGCAATGTGCACGGTATATATGAGTACAATGTGGGGCCTCTACCTCAATCTATACAACAAACTAGAGAGGTGGGCCTAATGTACAAAAGACAATATACATGCACAAATAATATCCTC
>NC_041388.1:691464087-691468838 GCF_002162155.2 Triticum dicoccoides
GCAGTCGAAGCGGCACCGCGGCTGACGCAAAGACTGGACCGGAACTCCTCAAATGACGCCGTAGGCAAGCCCTTGGTCATGATATCTGCAAATTGGTGGGAAGTAGGGACGTGTAAAACACGAATATGACCAAGAGCCACCTGTTCCCGAACAAAATGAATATCCAACTCAATATGCTTGGTCCGTCGATGATGCACCGGGTTAGCGGAGAGGTAGACCGCCGAGACGTTATCGCAGTAGACCACCGTGGCACGGTCAACAGGGCAAGACAGCTCCTGAAGCAGCTGACGAAGCCAGGAACACTCAACGACGGCGTTGGCCACCGCACGATACTCAGCCTCAGCACTGGAGCGAGAGACCGTAGGTTGCCGCTTGGACGACCACGAGATAAGTGAGGGTCCAAGGTAGACACAATAGCCCGAGGTGGAGCGACGGGTGTCAGAGCAGCCCGCCCAGTCCGCATCGGAGTAGGCTGTGAGGGCGATGTCGGCGGAGGCGTGAAGCGTGACTCCAAGATACATAGTGTCACAAACGTAGCGGAGAATCCGCTTGACAGCGGCCCAGTGAACATTCCGAGGAGCATGCATATGAAGACACACCTGCTGCACTGCATACTGGATCTCTGGTCGAGTCAAAGTGAGGTACTGGAGAGCACCAACAATAGACCGATAGAAAGCAGTATCCGAAGCAGGGGAACCATCCGTGGCAAAGAGCTTGGCCTTCGTATCAACAGGCGTGGCGGCGGGCTTGCAGTTAAGCATGCCAGCGCGCTCCAGGAGCTCATGAGCATACTTCCGCTGATGAAGAAAGAAGCCATCCGGACGGCGCACCACCTTAACACCGAGGAAGTAGTGTAGAGGACCCAAGTCCTTGATGGCGAACTCAGCGCGAAGACAAGCCGTGAGCTGACTGAGAAGGCCAGCCGTACATGCCGTCAGGATGATGTCGTCGACATATAGCAGCAAGTAGGTCGTGTCGGAGCCCTGGTGATAAACGAAGAGCGATGCGTCCGAGCGAGTGGAGCGGAACCCAAGCTGATGAAGAAACGCCGCGATGCGTTGGTACCAAGCGCGCGGAGCCTACTTGAGTCCATACAAGGACCGCGAAAGCAGGCACACGTGGTCGGGAAGTGCCGGATCAACGAACCCGATGGGCTGCTGGTAGAAGACCTGCTCCTCGAGGTGACCATGAAGGAATACGTTGGAGACGTCCATCTGGTGCACCGGCCAAGCACGCGAGAACGCAAGGTGGAGAACCGTGCGTATCATGTCGGGCTTGACGACCGGAGCGAAGGTGTCTGTCGGTGTCAAAACCGGCGGATCTCGGGTAGGGGGTCCCGAACTATGTGTCTAGGCCGGATGGTAACGGGAGGCAGGGGACACAACATTTTACCCAGCTTCGGGCCCTCTTGATGGAGGTAATGTTGGGGAACATAGTAATTTCAAAAAAAATCCTACGCACACGCAAGATCATGGTGATGCATAGCAACGAGAGGGGAGAGTGTTGTTTACGTACCCTCGTAGACCGGAAGCGGAAGCGTTAGCACAACGCGGTTGATGTAGTCGTACGTCTTCACGGCCCAACCAATCAAGCACCAAAACTACGGCACCTCCGAGTTCTAGCACACGTTCAGCTCAATGACGATCCCCGGACTCCGATCTAGCAAAGTGTGGGGAAGAGTTCCGTCAGCACGACGGCATGGTGACGATCTTAATGTTCTACCGTTGCAGGACTTCGCCTAAGCACCGCTACAATATTATCGAGGATTATGGTGGAGGGGGGCACCGCACACGCCTAAGAGATCAATGATCAATTGTTGTGTCTATGGGGTGCCCCCCTGCCCCCATATATAAAGGAGTGGAGGAGGGGGCCGGCCAAGGAGGGTGGCGCGCCCTAGCACTACTAGGGAAAAGCCTAGCAGCAGCGCGGGTTTTCGGCCTTTTAGTAGCGCGGGGGCCGGCGCTACTAATAAGGCGCTACAGCTAACATATAGCAGTAGCGCCGGTCCACCCGCGCTACTGCTACACAAGTGTTGCAGCAGCGCGCTTAAAGGAACCTCGCTGCTGCTAATAGCTATAGCGCGCTTCCCCTGTGCGCGCTACTGCTACAACCGCGCTGCTGCTAACTTTTCTCCACTCACTACTGCTAATTTTAGTAGTTTTTTATTTTTTTCGGCATATTTATTTTGTATTTGAACAGGCTTTATAGAAGAATCTTTAGCACATACAAATGTCATCATGATACACATACAAATGCCTGTGAGACCACAAATGTAATCATAGCATATAAATACAAATAGTCTCGTCATAATCATCATCCAACACAAAGTGGTATCTTTTCATCATCTCGAAAATAGCGATACATGCAAGTCTCGAATACTTGCAACTACAACGTCATCCATCTAAACAAAGGTATACGAGAGAAGAGCTATCACTATGAGTGAGAGCGGAACTATGCAGTACATGAGATGGCGGTTACGAGTCCTCTCTCGCGCTAGCGTGAACCTTAAGTAACTAGCTTCTCCTTTTTGTTTGCTTTTGAAGCCTTTATGGCCGGCATCCGAGAACCCATTCACTTGCGCCTGACACTCATGCCACTCGTTGTACACCCCCGGAACCTTCCCTTTGTACACGACATAGCAGTTCCATCTCGCCATCAAGAAACTAGGTACCTGTTAGAGATGCATGTTCATGAAGAGGATGTACAATCATATATATGCAACAAAATATACTAGAGAACACCGAAAAAGAAAGGGTTAGCAACTAGATGCAACATACAGTACGCAAATTAATTAACTAGAGGTACACAGGTCATCGTACGCAAACTAACAAAGTAGCGTTACGCAAGTTCGGCAGGGATCGTGGACATCACAAAGTTGCATCGCTACAAATAGTATACAAGTTCAACCGACACATATCATCATCATCAGCATCATAAATCACTAGAAGTTCCATCCTTCCATATCATCGAGGATGGACCCTAGCTTCTTGAACGACGTGAGGTCTAGACGTTGCATGCCTATGCGAGTTCGGACGTCAGCTCGCGATATAGGGCCGTGGTGGAACATCCCCTTCTCATCGACGACTTCTTTCATGATGATCGTCGCAATGTCGCTTTGGATGCGAAAGAAGTCATCTCTAAGTTTATAATCCGCTTCTCCATGAGATTCTAGCCACTTGTGGATATGATCATCATTTCTGCTTCTCATGCGAAGCTTTTGGTGATCCGTGTTAAACTGAATCATGAGATGGAGGATGTACAATCCATCCTTCTTGCTTGGTTTTGGGACTTGGATGCAAGAGAAGTTAGTTTTATGCGCGAAACCCATCTTCTTGTTCCTTTGTTTCCTGATCTGCATGTGGCCACCTCTAAAGCTGAAGCCTTGGAGAGCATCATCTAGAATATTCATTATGTGGGTGTAGTCTTTTTTCTCGTAGTCTCTGGAAGGGTCAAAATACACGGCGTGGGAGACTTGCGGATAAAGAACGATAAGGACGGCGCGCCCGTTGCTGCGGGGAAAAGACACCTCAAATTATTCCCCATAGAGAGAGAAGGAATGATTGAAATGTATGAAAGGGTTGTTCGAAACTGACTTACTTTGGATGATAAGGCACGAGGACAATTTCCTTGTCCTTATTCTGTACCATGAAGTTTTGGAGGTAGTCCCTAGCATTTCACGCTCAAAGTCGTCGAGACTCAAGAAAGACTCGTGCATGTAGTACGGATCCGCCACACAGATTTGCGAGACTTCTTCACTGTTCATGACAGAGCTCATATGTAGCGCAAAAAGGCGGACGATTGTAAAATCGAGCCGCCTTGTCAGAAACATCTCAAAGATATGGTCAAACCGCAGGAAGAACACCTCTGCACTTGCGAGGTTCTTCCGGCTCTAACGGCTCAAACTTACCAGGTGCCATCTTTCTGATCACAAGTCGTCCAATCCCTAGTTTGTTAGGTTTTCGTATCCTCTGCTTCTTATGCCTCTTTTCGGTACCGACATCGGCGCCGGTATCTTCCCCGGCGGTACCTTCCCCACCGGTCTCGGTGCCGCCATCGGTGACGGCGCCGTCGGTGTCGGTGTCGGCGTCAGTACCATCATCGAGGCGGACCTGCAAACCTTGCTTAGCAGTCAAAAAGTCAAGGTAGTCTTGTTCACCCTCATAATCCATCTCGTCTGCATCTTGGTCAGAAGGCCCAGTTTCTTCGTTGTTCGACATGTTTCCTATGATTAAGTGTCCTTATTTATTTCTAAAAGTATGAATAAATGAGAAATGAGATAAAAAAGAAATCTATGTGCCAACACTCGATATGCCAACTATGTAGCACAAATCATGCCTTTATTCACGGGAAATTTCGGCATGACCTTTGCTAAAAAATGGACATATCAAGCGCCTGAAATTCACCGGAACGGAAATGAATCAACATTCCGGCGTAACATAGGCAACTCGGATCATTTACCAAAACATGACATGTCCAAAACATGACATATCCACATATCACATGTCTAGGTCAAATTTGCATATAAATTCACAAATTTTGAAACCTATCTAAATTCATAACTAAATAGATAACCTAATTAACATAACTAAAACCTAAGTAAATTAACCCTAGCTAGCAGAGAGAGAGGGGGTGGTTTATAGAGGGTGCAGGGCGAGGAGGCAGGCCCAACGACGGCCGAGGTTGGGAGGGGAGGAAGAAGAGGAGGGAGGCGAGGGCCGACGGGTCGGGGGCGAGCGCCGGCGCCGGGGGCG